>NW_007728220.1:100209-104705 GCF_000696425.1 Galeopterus variegatus
CCCTCCCCACCGCGACACGTTCTGCATGAGCAATCACGGCTTACAGAAAAGGTGCGAGCGCAGCTCAGGTGGCTTTTTCCTGAACCATTTAACAGGGAGTTGCCAAACTGCTGCCTCCTCATCCCAATTCCTGAGACTTGAACGTATGTTCCTTACATGCTAGGACACTCTGCACACCCACAGGAAGATCAGGAACCGCACACGGTCATTGCAGGTCTGCCCGGCTCCACCAGCTGTCCCCGTAGCACCTTCCTCGTGAGGAGCCCAGCTCAGAACCACGGCTCCATTGAGGTGTCCCATCTCTTTAGTCTCCTCCAACCTGCAGCGGCCCTCGGCCTTTCTTTGCTTTCACAGCTTTGACACTTTTGAAAGTTACAGGCCAGTTATTTTGTGGAATGTCCCTCGACTTAGTTTCGTTGGACGTGTCCGTGTGATTAAATGCGACTCCTGCACCTTGGAGGACTTTGCAGAGGCGACGCTGTCTCCCGTCACTGCATCCGCTCAGGCAGGGCTCGCTCTGCACCTGCCCCACCCTGTGATTGCTCGCGATGGGGGTGGTGGCCAGACTTGCCCGCCTCGAGGTCACAGTTAGCTAACAAGTGTTTTGCGAGTGTATGGGCTGGGATGGGATACCTTGAAGCTTATTCCTCAGCAGACTTTCCACTCATCCATTCATTTGCTCACATGTAATGGACTCCTGCTGTCTATCTTCCCCCGTGGGTGATGACACCCTACTCACATCATCATATTGTTCTAGACCCACCAGTGGGAGCCCTTCAAGGTGGCCCGTGTCCTCTGGGGTGTCCCCACCGTCTCTTGCACATGTCCTTGCTTTCTGACACATGCTGCTCCAGGCTGGTCCTGTGCTGCCCCTGCCCCCGCCCCCCCCGGTCAGGCATTTCTCCAGGAGCCCTGGTGCCCTTCCGTGGAGAACGGTACTCAGATGCCAAGGTGTGGCACGAGGGTGCTCACTGCTCTCGGGGCGTCACTGTCTCCAGGCCCTCTCTGTGGATGGAGCTATAGAATCCTGTAATTACCTATTTATTGCTGTGTAAACAACTGCCCCAAATCTCAGTGGCTTATCAAATGTTTATTTTTCTCAAAAATCTGAAAGTCGGGCAGGGCTCAGTGGTGACAGCGGATGCCTGCGCCACGTGGCATCAGCTGGGTGCCTGAGGGCTGGAGTCCTCTGAAGACTCGCCCCCTTGCTCGTCTGGACGCTGCTGGCAGCCAGCGAGGACCGCACCTGGCCTTTCCGGTGGCTGCTCGGGCTTCTTCACAGAATGGTGGGGGCCGACTGCCAAGGCCAGTGACCCAGAGGAGCAGGCGGAAGTCGTGCCCCCTAATGCCTTAGCTTCGGAAGTCACTGGCGTCAATTCCACTGTGGTCACAGGCCTGCCCAGTCAAGGGGAAGGAACACAGATGCCAGCTCTCGATACAGCAGTGTCAAGGCCGTGTTGGTGCGGCCATTCCGAGAGCCCAGTGTGTCACGGGATCCATACATCCCCCATCTATCGCCTGCCTGTCATGTACTATCTATTACCTATCATCTTCCTAGCTACCTGTCTATCTAGGAAACCATGAATTCTTGCTGTGCTGTGCCTTACGACAGTAGATTTATTCCTCTATAGTCCTGGAGGTCAGAAGTCTGAGGTGACGGTGTTGCGGGGCTGCGTTTCTCCGGGGGCTCCCAGAGACTGTCGGTGTCCTCACCTGTCCAGCTCCCAGAGGCTGCTGCACGCCTTGGCTCCAGGCCCCTTCCTGCACCTGCAAATCCCATCAGTCCAGCCTCGCTGCCGTCATCACCTCCTACATCAAACCTGGCCCTTGTGAGGACATCGGGCCCACCTGGATAATCGAGGGTCATCCCCACATCTCAGGAAACTTGACTTCATTTCACCTGCGAAGTCCCTTTTGCCATGTAAGACAACATTATTCCCAGGTTCCAAGGCTCAGGGCGTGGGCATCATGGGGACCGTGTTGCAGCCCACACGGCCGTGACCACGTTTGCCAGACCATGAAGCCCAAGAGAGAGCAATCTCCAGGAGGAGGGGCTGGCTCTGCCCACAGGCCTGCAGCCCAGCCCTTCCCGCTCCCTCAGCCCCCCCCAATCCACCTGTGCTGCAAACCCCTGCGCACGGCTGCCGAGAGGACCCACACCTGGCCCTGCCCACTCAGCTCTCCACCCTCACCCTGCTGACCCACCACCAGGGTCATGACACACCCCAGGCCTTGGCCCCTTTGTCTTAGCTGCATCCTCTGCCCAACGCCTTCTGTCCCTCTCACCACCACCAGCTCCCTCTCCTCAACTGAGTCCCTATCTTCCACCTATCCCATGGGATACATTTATAGATCAGGCTTTCCAGAACCTTCCAGAATGCCTTAGGGTCAGCTGCTGCTCCCTGAGGGTGTCTACGACTTCCCCTCACCCTTCATAGTGATGAGAGCACATCCTTAGCTCACCTTGACTCTGTGCCAGGTGTCCCCCCCTCAGCCCCCACGCCTGCTAACTCATGGAATCACCACAGTCACCTGGAGGTAGGGGCTATGATGATCACCCACTGCACAGCTGAGGAAAACGAAGCTCAGGGAGGGTGGCCGCTGTGCTCTGGCAGGTGCAGAGGTGGGTCAGAAGCCTGGGCAGTCTGGCCACAGCATCCCTCTCTCATGGAGGTTGTCACGACAGTGTCTTCACCTCCTTCTCTCCAACCCGGGGAGTCCTCACCCTTTCCATCCAGAGCCCTGCACGGCACTGACGTAGAATGTGTGCCCAATAACGTGTATCCAACATGCAGATAAACTCGACCTTCACAAGCAGGGATGCCAGGAGCAGGAGTGTGCACAGGCGCAGGGATCCAGGTCACTCCATTGGAGCAGCAGGCGGCAAGGCCAGCTCCTGCCCACCCCCCTGGAGCTTCCCTGATGGTGAGAACCGGCTCTCACCATCAGAAGCACAGCAGGAGCCCCTTGAAACCCTTAAACCCAAACAAATGTTTGTCCTGATCAGCAGGCAAACAGTAAGATAAGCCTCTTGAGCACAGAGGGCTGCTGGGGACTTGCCTCTCACCATGGTTCCCGAAGCTGAGACAGAGACTGCCAGCTGCACAGCCCAGGGCCCCACGGGAGGCCCCAAAGCTGCTGCTTACCTTGGTTTACCTCCAGTTCTTCACACACGAGGCAGGTGGGACCACATTCAGGTCCCGGGTCCATGGCAATGCATGATCCATTTGGGTAACAACACATTTCCTTAAAATGCGTCCTGACCACACTTACCACCACCACCATTAGGGGACTTGCATCACTGTGGAGTAGGGGTCGTGAGACGAAAAGCTGTCCTGCCCGGGTCCAAATCCTATTTTGAGAACACACCCTGGGCATCTCAACTTTGCAGGCCCACACATTCCCATCAGCAAACCACGAGAAATGACAAGGTCACCACGTCTGGTGGACGTGGGAGTGCCCAGAGCAAGTCACCTTGTCCGGTTCCTGCATGAGGTGTTCGGCGATGCTCACAAGCTGAGGGCCTCATGCAGCACAAGCACACAGAGGGGCTCGATAAATCACAGGTACCCCCCTTCACTGCCTGCTTATGAGTATCAAAAAGTGCACCTCATCTGAGAACTGACCCATGTTCCCATTTCTCAAAACCTGCGTACAAGCCAACCCCAAAACACAGATCTGCTCATTGGAGAAGGTTTGATAAGAGGCTGATGATCATCCCCCAAGGAAGGCAGGATCACAGCCAAGAGCAGGGGGCTGAGGACAAAGCTCGGGGACGGAGGGACTCCCTGGACCAGAGGCAGGGGACAAAGCCCTCACATGACTAACCTACAGCGTCCTGAGAGCTGGGGCGTTTGGTGACAGAGGGGCAGAGTGGCTGCTTGTGGCTAGTTGGGGAAGGGCCTGGCTGGGTGTGGCCTAGCTGCAGGAGGGGGCATCAGAGCCCTATCCCACCTGACCCCCTCGGCTGAACCAGGTCCCCGTGGCTGCTGACAGGAGCCCAGCTGGCCACAGGCCACTGGCCCCACGTGTGGAGGAGTGGCCTGAGACGTGTGCATTCCAGTGAACCATGGAGTACACTCTGGCCTCCAAGTGACTCTCGTGTTCTGCAGTACACCAGCACATACCAGGGCAGCCCCAGTACTCTAGGGGTGGCCCTGGGTCCTTTCATTGACCTGTAGGTTGCTCTAGTGGCCCTTGGGCTTGTCAGATGGCCTGCAGACAGTCAGTTGTTGCCAGATTCTGAGCAGCAAGTGGAGTATCCAGGCAACCAGGCTGACCAGCACGTGGCACCTGAACATCCCCTCGGAGAGCAGGAGGGGTAGGGTGACCCTGAAACTTCTCACCCAAACCCAGACACGATTAATAATTAATCTGGGACCAGAGGCACAGAGAGGACTTCTGGTGACCCTCCAAATGGAGACAACTGGAGACCGAAGCCCAGAATAGCTGCTGTGTCGTTAATGTGAAATCTGACTCTACTCCCAGGCTGGCGC
>NW_007728220.1:105745-116507 GCF_000696425.1 Galeopterus variegatus
GAAGCCCAGAATAGCTGCTGTGTCGTTAATGTGAAATCTGACTCTACTCCCAGGCTGGCGCCCGGGGGAGAATGCCTTTTACACAAGTATCTATCAAGTTTACAATGCGCATATTTGGCTCCACGCATGTTCGCCCATGAGTCTGCCTGCCTGCTCTGCTCCTGCGGTCCCTGGTGGCCAACACCTTCCTGCTGCATGGACACACCTCACCAGCCCGCCCCACCCACCGAGGAGGGGCTCCCGGGCTGGGAGACCACAAAGGACACGGCTCCATCAGCCAGCCTGGCTTTTTCCCCACTGTCACTGATTCTCCACAGCTTAAAAGCCGCGGCACCGTCCTGGGTCATTCAGTAATAACCACCACAAGCCATTTCTTCTGAGGTCTCCCAGGCTGTTACAAAATATGTGTGTCTTATAAGAGGGGATGCAGATCAAGTAAGGGAAAATTTGGACAATAACAAAGGGTAAATAAAATAAACAAAGCTTCACCGTAACCACACCATGCAGAGACAACCACTGCTGCTGTTTGGGGCAGGTTCCTTTGTTATTTTTAACACATCTCTTCTTCATAGCCTTTTTTAATGCGGGTGATTTCTTTTTAACGGTGTCAGAATCATATTACATTATATTATCCGTGAGCACTCTGCCTTTCGTTCCCTGCAAGCGTTCTCTGTACATACTCTTAGCAAACATTATTTTTTAATGGCTGTAATATTCTTTCAACTGGATAAAACACAGTTTACTTAAACATTCCCCATGTTCAAACACTTAGGTTGCTTCTAATTATTTTGCTAAAAATACGTACTTTTGTATTTAGGATCACTTCCTCAGGATAACATGGTAGCAATTAAATCGCGGTCTAAGGGAGCATTTTTGAACGTGTGACGCGCGTCGCCAATTGTCTGCTCCTGGGGCGGTCCCCACCGGCACCCGCCACGGCTCTGAATGTGCATCTTCCAGTACAACAGCACACAGTGGACATTACCATGCTTTAATGTCCGTCACCCTTATTAACTAGAAGCCATACTGTGTTTTAACGCACATTTCCTTTATTACTAGTAAGGGAAGGCTTTTTTCCCCGAGTTTGTTTTCTAATTGTATTTATGATTCCTGTGAATCGGGTAGCCATGTACTTTGGCCAATAATCTATTCGTGGTTGTGTGTGTTACTGATCACTTTTTATGAACTCTACGCACTGAAGATATTAACCCTTAGCATACTATGCTCACTGGAAATTTTCTGTCCATGTGGTACGTGGCTTTCTTTTTTTTATTACACATATTTTTTAAGTTTATCAACATACAACGTAGTTGATTTTCATGGCCCTTTACCAGTGCCTCCCTTTCCCCTGGTGCTTGGTTTTCATTTGCGGTCTTCTTCATGTTTTCTGGGATGCAGAAGTGTCTGATTTTTATGTAATTCAACCTGTCCTGCTTTCCCTTTGTGATTTTGTCTATCGTTCCTTGGCTTAAAATGTCCTCCCCTCTTATGTTTAGGTGTTCCTTTCTATTTGGTTCCAGACTTACAGATTCTGAGTGTGTTTTAGTATTGTAGTCTCGAATCTGGGGCTTTTCTGGGTGGATAGAACAAGGTGCATAGACGATTGTCTGCTCTCAGGTCACAGAGAAAGAGGCCCCTTCCAGGCTCTACCTTGACTTCAGGCTCCACGAGCAGGACGTGAGCAAGGAGAGGGGGTCTGCCAGACGGGGCTCCAGGAAATGAAACGTCCCCCTGCAGTTTACACTGACTTCCTCTGAACGGCCTTTGTCCTCCAGTCACCATTTCTTGCTTTTGCTTTAAATCAGAGGTGCTCAATCAAGGACAATTTTGCCCTCCGGGGACATTTGGCAATGTCTGATTGTCACAACTGGGGGATGCTACTGGCATCTAGTGGATAAAGGCCAGGGATGCTACTCAACATTCTACAATGCACAGGACACAACACTGTCCCCACCCCCAGAACAAAGAATTATCCAGCCCAGAATATCAACAGTGTTAAGGTTAACAAATCCTGCTTTAAATTAAGGGGAAGCTTTCCAAGACAGACTGTCTAAGATTATGCTAAAAAATGATCACACAATGGTGTGGCAGAGGTGGCTAACTGTCCTACAATGGCCATTGTCTCCTTCCTTCTCAAACAGAACGTTCAGCCAGACTTCATATCCCAACTTCCCTTCCATCCAGGCACAGCCGCGTGACAGAAGTTCTGGCCAGAGAGATGCACACTGAAGTGTCGAGGCGCAGCTTCAGGACCCCTCTCACGCTGTGCCTCTCCCATCCTGTTCCCTGGAATGTAGATGTGATTGTCAGAGCTGGAGCTCCTTTTTGCACCATGAAGGGCCTTGGGAACAGCTGCTGGGCTTGGTGCACCAAGAGCACAAAAGGAGCCTGGCCCCCGAGGTCTTCGTGGGGCAAGCTTGCCTTTCGGTCCTGGGCGGCCTGCCTGACCCCAGGCTGCATGATGAAGGGAAGAATAAGCTTGAAATGAAATCATTTGTCAAGGTTTCTGATGAAACTCCAATGAGAAGCATTAAAGTGAATAAAATGTGCAAATTGCTTTGCTGATCACTCGATGCACAGAGGGCGCTAAACTGCTAACTAGCTGAGCTCTTGTGAGCCCTGGCACGTGGCGGGCATCTTGCCACACAGCTTATACCCAGCGTCTCTATCCACCCTGTGACCCATGAGGAAGGTCTATCACAGCCCTTGTTGTGTCTGAGGCAACCAAAGGACAGAGACTGTCCACAGCACGCCAAGGTCACCCCATCAGGGCAGAGCAGGATCCTCATCCCTATGTTGGGTCTGCTCTACCTCAACAGACACTGGGGACTCCGCATTTTGGAAGCATTTGGGATCCAGCAGTCATGGACAAAACTAGCTTTGCCTGATGGTCTCACTGTATCACAACCCATGCGCTTTGTGTTGTAGTCCAAAATGGCTGCATCAGCTCCAACAATCGTGTCTGCATTCCAGAATGCATCTCCAGCCCTGGGAGGTAACAGTTGTGGCATCTGGGTTGCCATAAGGAATCTGAGGTACAAAGAGGGTGACTGACCTGCCCAGCATCCCACTGCAAGTGGCAGAGCTGGGACCCAAATCCACGTAGATTTAATATCAGAATCTGTGCACTTAGCCACCCAGCCAATTGCCTTTTGATAAACTGCTGAAAGAAGGCAGGAAAGAGAGGGAATGGCAGCTCTGGTTGTGACGTCACCGAGTAGCAGGATTTATCACCTGCCGCACACGGACTCTCTCAAACTTATAGCAATCCCCATTTCATAGATAAGGAAACTGAGGCTCAGAGATTCTGGACACTTTCCTAGACCACTCATCCAGGCAGGGTTGGGGCCAGATAGAGAGCAGATCTGCGTGACTCTGGGTGCCGTCCTTCTCCCCCTCCTGCCTCCTCCTATGCCACAGTGGCCACTGTATCTTCTTATCTCCAAACTGGCATGGATGTTTGGTCCAGTGTCCCCTCTAATCAACAGGATGCTCTGGTGCATGGCTGACGGGGCCCAGGCACAGGCCTGTGTCTTCACCTTCACCTGTGGCCTCCTCCTGTCTTATGTCACCTTCCCTCCTCCTTCACACCTAAGGGACTCAAGTGCCGTAAGAGGGGAGCCCCCATACGTCTGAAACAGGCCCTCAGTCACCACGGCAGATAATGAGAAACGGAGTGTGAGTTCTTGCCAGCACATCGGGTGTTCTGGAAGAGGGGAGAACCCTGCAAATTTGGGTGGGCAGGGAAGGCTGCTTGGAGGAGGTGAGGTTTGACTTTCCTAACTCCAGGCAGGAGGCCAGACAGCTCCAAGCCCTGAGTCTGTGATCCTGGCCTCCCCGGAGGTGCTGGACTTCCAGGGCCCTGAGGAATGGGGATGAAGGACTGGGATAAGTGGGCTCCATCCCTCCGGAAGATGCTGCCCGACCATTTGGGTCGTTAGCACCTGAAGAGGGTGTAAAAGTGACTTACGAGCTGAAATCGGGTGCACGGGCATAAACACGCCATGGCGCATGATTGATTGGACTGGGTAAATAGCTTTTATAATTGGTACGTTTTTTATTAAATTTTAAATGCTGCATATTTATGTGAGAGGTAATCATGGGCACGTTGAGACCAGCTTTCTGGTCCTGCCCAGGCCTCACCTGGCCTCCCTGCTGGCAGAGACCCAGGACCGTAAGATGTGTCTCTGCTGGTCAGGCCCCCAAGACCCTGGAGGGCCCCTGGGGATGGGGAGGGGCAGGGATTGGACTGCTTGATCAGCTCCACTCCCAGACATCGCAGTGACTCTGGAACTCCACTCCCCTGGGGCAGTAAGTGCCTGAGGTTTAGAGAGAAGCAGGGGAGGGTGGGGGAGAAGCAAGGGGTCTCGTTTCTGCTTCTCCACCAGACTCAGAGTCAACCCCACGAGCACAGACACAGACTTTCTCCATTCCTTCATCTCTGCACGTGCAGTGCCCACCCAGGACAGGCACAGAGCAAAGCCGCACCCCTGGGAGGGCAGGAGGCACGTCAGTGCGTGCTTGTTAGGAGCCAACTGGCCGGAGCTCATGAGTGCGGGGGCTGGAGGTGGGGATGCCCTGGAGGTGCAGAGACTCCCCACTGGGTCGTGGGCAGAGCGTGGCTCAGAGGCAGCCTGTATCCTTCAGGACCAAAGATTCTCCGAGTGAGATCTTGAGAAGGCCACTTCCTGGGCCTCAGTTTCCTCACCTGTGCAATGGGTTACTGATTCTCACTCTGCCCGTTGCTCAGGGTGCAGAGGCTCTGCAGGCAAAAGGCTCCAAAGTGAATGTCATCCCCAGCTCGAGGGAAGGTTCTCATTGCTGTCTTCTCCTTTAGAATCTGCTGCTGCCACCTGAAGGAAACCCCAGTGGATGCTTAAAACCCAGAGCTTAAAGAAACACCCAGACCTTGTGTGCAGGGGACACATAGGGAGATGGTGTGTTCTGACCTGTGGCCCAGAAGTGTGAAGGGGCTGCCTCAGCCAGCCTCGCCCATGCACAGGACGCTCCAGCATGGAGCAGATCATGGCTGATCAGGGATTGTGTCAGGGCTCAGCCAGGGCTCAGCACATGACCAGGATCAGGGCTCAGTGTGCGACCAGGGTCAGGGCTCAGAACATGACCAGGATCAGGGTTCAGCATATGACCAGGATCAGGGCTCAGCATGTGCCCAGGGTCAGGGCTCATCATGTGACAGGATCAGGGCTCAGCACATGACCAGGATTAGGGTTCAGTGTATGACCAGGATCAGGGCTCAGCCAAAGCTCAGTGTGTGACCAGGGTCAGGGCTCAGCATGTGACAGGATCAGGTCTCAGCATGTGACCAGGATCAGGGCTCAGCATGTGACCAGGGTCTGGGCTTAGAGAGTAACCAGGATGAGGGATCAGTGTGTGACCAGGGTCACGGGTCAGCCTATAACTGGGTCGGGGCAGAACATATCACCCATGTCAGGGCTCAGCTTGTCACGATGTCAGGGCTCACTTCCTCACACCTGACCCTTTCCTTCTCTTGGGGCCTTGGATGGGCAGGGTCCCTGGGAGGCTGGCACCTCTGTTTTTCAGTGTGTGAAGGGGGTCTGAGAACTGAGACCCCTGGCAAGGTACCAGCCACCTGCCCTCTAGTCTGTCTGAGCCAGTGCCTGGGCTGACGTTTGGGCCAGGAGGTGTGGGCAGTTACAACCCACTCCCAATCCCGGATTCCCGTCTAAGCCTCTGCAAACTCACCTAAGCCTGGCTTGAGCCTCTGTCACTCACAAGTGCTTTCACAGCCCAGGGACAAGCCTCTGGGTGCCATGAAGCTCCCACCTCCTCATCACTGGCACCAGGCTAGTGCAGAACAAGCGGGAAGGACATGTCCGCAGCACGTGGCCCCCAGCCCAGATGGTTTGAAGGCATTGGCTCGTCACTGCCAGACAAGCCTCCTCTAACCTGAGATAAACACAGGCCTCATCCTTCTTCCCCTTGGCCCTGGCATGCAGGCCATGAGGGCCAGCAGGAAGGCGGGCCCAGCTATCACAGTGACACCACCAGCTGCCCAGACTGATGCAGCAGCCGCGGCCGTGGTGAAAAGCAGGGAGCCAGTGGCAGGAGTCGGCAGTTGTCACCTGTGAGCAGGGCTGGGCACCTGTATTTATGGATCAGATGCTGTCCCACAGCCCTCCCCAGAGCTGCCCTGCAGGTGGGTGTTACGACCCCTACCTGTGAGGGGGGAAACAAGCTCAGCAAAGCCAGGTCACCTGGCCAAAGCCATGCTCACCGTGGCGCTGGAGCTGAGCCCCAGCCCCAAAGGTCATCTTCTTTCTGTGGCTACTTTCTTGGGGGTCTGGGAAGAGGGCAGAAACCTAACACAGTGGACTGTGGGTCTCTCTACCAGCCCTGAAGTCTCCTGAGAGCTAAAGCCCCCAGGCCAGGAGCTCGGGTCCCCGGGGAAGAGGACGGGCCAGGCTGTGGCCGGTGCAATGTGGGGCGGCTCTGGCTGCCTTCCTGATGCCCACTGTGCTGGGCATGGCCACCCCATCCTCAAGCTGAGGGACCGGCCACATATCCTGCCAGCTGGAACCCCCTGGACTCCCACTTTGGACAGGGATTCGGTTACTTCTAAGACCCCCTTCCAGGTGGGCAAATAGGACTGGCAAGAGAGCCGCATTTCTACGTAAATGCCACTGCTCCAGTTGGTCACCCACCCCCAAGCACTTTGTCCCTCCTCACAAAGCCAACACCAGGGTGGCTGTGTCTCCACCCATCAGAGTTGACCCTGGACTGCAGGTCAGCAGCAGAAAGGGCCGGAACAGGCCCTGCTCTTGAGGACCACCCAGTCAGTGAAGAGGTTGGGCCCGTGCCCAGGACAGCCTGGGGAAGGGGTCCTGGGAAGGAGAGGCTTCCTGCCAGGGAGTCAGGGGGACTTCCTGGAGGAGGCAGGCTTCCTGCTGGGCCTCAGAGGTGGGGCTGCACAGACTGGAGGCACATGTGCCTGATGGGAAGGGTCCCCAGGGCAGGCCCTGGTCTGGACTTGACCCTAGGGCAGTGGGAGCCTCTGAAGGAGGCTGATGCCCAAAGCATCCAGGGCAGATGCTCCAGGAGTCCAGAGTGGGGGTGCGACCCGGTGGGGCTCCTTGAGAAAGGGTGCAATGGTGGCTCGTGGACGCAATGGAGAGGCAGGGCCCCGGCCACCGAGAGGGACACGCACAGCATGGCACTGGTCGACTAGGTCTCTGGGAAGGAAAAGAAGAGGAAATCTGCATTTTGTGGTCACAGTTTCTGTGGCGTCAACCCTGCCACCATGGCTGATTTCAAGCCATCAGAGTTTAAATGGCTAAGTCCCCAAATATTGAACAACCAGGTCTATGGAGTCAGTAAGTGTTGCCAGACTGTCAGAGAAGACAGGGCGCTCTGAGCTGGCTTTTCAGGGAGCAGGGTGGGCACCTGCCATCCAACCCCAGGCTGACTTCCCAGAGCAGGTGGTCCCCAGGGGTCTCGCATTGGGAAGAAAGTCCCATGGCAAACGAGAAAGGGGAAACCACAAGGCAGAAGCATCAAGGACCCTTCCAACATCTGAGCACACCCTTGGCCTGGCAGGTGACTCTAGGGGGACTACAGGGACCTTCTGTCTCAACAGGTCTGGGTGTGGGGCACCCAGCTCCAGGAGGAAGCTGTAGGGCCAGCTAGGATTTGGCCAGGTGCTATGGGGCATCTGGCTGTGCCTCTGCATCCAGTTAACGACTCCATCCCCCCCACCAGACCCCCATGCTGCTGCCGGATGCCAGTCGCTGGGCAGCTTGTGGCGCATTCAGGAGCTAATAGCTGAGGCTCGTGTGCTAATGCCTGCACAGGGTCGATGGACAGAAAGTGCTTTCTTGTGCGCAGATAATATCACAGCCGAGGATTAAAGTCACAGAGGAGCGGACCCTTTTATGAAATCCCTCTGCCTCCCGGAGCCGCGGAGGGGGAGGGCCCCTTCTCCAGTGTGATTGACCCACACTAAAGGGAAATCGGTGAGAGGAGCAAGGAAGCAGGACTGATTCCTCCCAATTCCCCTCCTGCTCCTGCCGCAAAATTGCTGCACCCCCCACTGCCTGCACAAGCCAGGTCCCTCTTCCATCCACTCTCCCCTGCTCCAGCTGCCCGTGCCCCGACAGCTCCTCAGCCAGCCCTCCCTCGTCTGACCTCCTGCCCTCCCAAGCTGGGAGGAGAGAGTTTGGGGTGGTCTTCCCAGTGCCCGCACGGTGCTGGCACCTGCTGTTGGGGTGTGGTTCTCACTGTGCCGAGACTTGGGGGGGGTCTCTACATACATGTGTGTGTATAACTACACGTGTGTCTCAGTGTACATGTGTGTGTGCACACACGTGTGACACAACAAACTTCATCACGTGCACGCCTCTGTGTGTCCGCCACTGCAGGCGAGGTTGGGCTGCTCCGTCCCCTCCAGGCTCCTGCCCAAGCTGCTCCTTTAGAGCTGTTCCCCACACCCTCCTCTAACCTCTGGCAGCCACTTACCGGTTCCCCATCCCTGTAATTGTGTCATTTAGAGAATGTTATATGAATGGAATCATGCAGTTTGTGACCTTTCAAGATTGGCTCTTTTTTCACTCAGCCTAATGCCCTTGAGATCCATCCAAGTTGCTGCATGTACCAACAATTTCCTCCCTGTCGCTGCTGAGCAGCATTCCACAGTGTGGATGTAGTGTGGCCTCCCACCCCACTTGTTAAAAACCTCCGTGGCAACAGCCTTGAAAGCAGACCAGGAGTCCAGGTTTCTGGAGGCAAGGCCTTGGACACTCCCAGGAATGACCACTTCAATGGGGGTGGGTGAAGGGAGGTCGGGGTGGCCTGTGTGCAGTGGGGGTGGGCTGGGGCCATCTGGGCGGGACCCCTGCCATCTCGGTGCCTCCTGGGCTTAGCCCCAGCAGAGGCCGCTGGGGGAGGTGAGGCAGTGATGAAGAGTAGGGGACAGGCGCGTGGGAGGGTGGTCATCGAGGGGCTGGCACCACCCGCTCCCGGAAGACCCGGAGCTGTGGCTGACACCGTCCCTTTTGCTCCTTGGACTCCAGACAATTGACAGGAGGCTTTTGCTTTTGCACGAGCCAGGAGCAGGCCTTGCTGTAGGCCGCTGGGTGGGCCCTCGGGGGAGAGGTGGGAGCCCCAGGCGGTGGGCCTCGGAGAGCCAGGGGCAGGTGTGCGGAGGAGGGTGGGGCGCAGGGGACAGGAGCAAGGCCGGAGGGTGAAGGGGCGGCGGAGGCTGCTGAGGGCAGGTCCGGCCACAGGCTTCCGAGGGGTCGGCCGGGAGGATGCACCACCTGCGCCACTCTCTTGCATTGCCATTTTGGAAGCTGGAGTGACAGAGAGGTCAACAGCAGGCGCAGACAACGACATTAAATGTGTTCAGAGGAGCAGCGGAGACAGCAGGGGCAGAGTCTCTGCAGACGAGCATTCCCAGGAGGGCTCTGGCCAGTGGCCAGCACGAGTCCTCCCAGAGCAGGCTCCGACTGGAGGAGGCAGGCACGGCATAGGAGAGCGTGGTGCTCTCTGCACCTCGTCCAGGAGCAGCTCCCAGGCTGACAAAGCTGGGGAGGGGACCCAGCAGTCTCTGCCTCAGCTGACTGCATAGGAAGGGAGATCTTTCCTTGGCCAGTCCTCCATTCTGGCCTCAGACCTCCAATCAGGCCCATGGGCCTCCGTTTCCCCAATTGTAGAATATGAATTACAGTGTCAAAAGGGGTCTCTCAAAGATGCTGTGGGAGAAGAACAGTGTTGAGCCACCCCCCACCCCCAACCCTGGGGAGACAGCCTGTGATATGGAGCTGGACCCAGAGCAGCCACCGAGGACGAAGCCTCCAGAGCTGGAGATGGCAGCCTCCGTAGATCAGATGGGAACGTAGCAACAGAGATGGTGACTGCACCCTCAGAGCTGCAATCCAGCCCTCAGGGGCTTGCCCACACTCCGGTGTCCCATAGCAATTCCTCAAAGAAGAGAGAAGCAAGATCACATCCCAGGAAAGTGACAGAAGCCTCTGGCACCAGCCAGCCTCTCGCACAAGCCAGCAAGAGCCAGCAGATCCCAGACTGGCCGCCTCCCCGGCCATTCCCCACAGGTGCCGCCCTCCCTGGGGCCCGCTCCCAGGCACACGTTTGGTTCCCAGGTCTGTTGGCTCAACAGAGAGCCTGGCAGACACATTTTCCCTGATTCCAGCCCCTTTTGGACCAGATTTATTTGATTTCTCATCTTTATTTTGGCAGAGGAAAAAAATGTAATTTCTAATTTAAAATGTAAAAAACATCATCTTCATCAACATGCACTTAGCTCAGATGGTGTTTGGGAAACGTGCTGTCACTCCAGCACATCCCAGCACATGGCCTGGAAGCAGGGACAGGCTCCCACTGGCTGCTCCATGTACCCCCACTGGCCTTGCGGGGTGGCACTGAGCCCCCGTGGGCTGAGGGAAGTGTCTGGAGACTCCGGAGAGCAGGGCAAAGATGGGCAGGAGGACTGCATTTGGAGCTGGACTGTAGCCAGCACCTCATCTCTGTCCAACTTGCTGTGTGGCATCCAACTAGTGAACTCACATCTCTGGCCTAGATTGTCCTCTCTCTGACATTCAGGTGGCATTACAGCGGACATGCTGTGATCTTATAAATGGGGGTAGGTCATGGAAGTGTCTAAGCACAAGCTAAAGAATGAGGCCAATGAAGATTTTTACCCCCAGATGTACCACAAACATGTTGTGTGACTTGGGGAAGCCAGGGGACCTCCCTGAACTTCAGTTTC
>NW_007728220.1:116919-121413 GCF_000696425.1 Galeopterus variegatus
CATCTCTGTCCAACTTGCTGTGTGGCATCCAACTAGTGAACTCACATCTCTGGCCTAGATTTTCCTCTCTCTGACATTCAGGTGGCATCACAGCGGACATGCTGTGATCTTATAAATGGGGGGAGGTCATGGAAGTGTCTAAGCACAAGCTAAAGAATGAGGCCAATGAAGATTTTTACCCCCAGGTGTACCACAAACATGTTGTGTGACTTGGGGAAGCCAGGGGACCTCCCTGAACTTCAGTTTCTTCATCAACAGAAGGGCTTGGCCTCCCAGAGACACATGAGTGGTGTGTGCATGTCAGCTGGCACAGGGTCAGACACTCCTCGGGCACTCATTCCAAGCTGGTTCTCAGGAGGATGTCCATGCTATACAAATGGAGAGTTCTGCCCGCATTATGTCAGCTTAGATTATTAGAGAAGTTCCATTTGGGGACTCAAAGACTGACCCCATCAAATCCTGCATTTTCCAGATGGAAAGTCAGAAGCTAGAGGAGGTTAAACCCTTCTTCTACAATCCCCACGTGTGTTTTGGGAAGGTGGCCCTGGGCCCCAGGATTGTGCCCACTCTCCCCACCTATGAGTGAACCCACACCTGGCTGTGCCCTTTACAGCACTGTGAGGGGCATGCATGCATCTAGCCCTTGCTGTCCCTTCTGCGGGGCTGTCACCTCCTGTCCATGTGCAGGTGGAAAATCAGAAGCTCAGAGAGTGGAGACTTTCAAGACCACAGATGTCTGTGCTACTCAGGGCTCTGGTTACAAGCAGAAGAAACACAACACACACTAACATGGACAAAAAGAGGATTTATTGGCTCATGGAATCCTGGGATAGCTGTACAACAGCCCACAGGAAGGTCAACGTCCATTTGTTTAAAACGTTAGTATTGAGTATCGACTGAGAACCAGGTGCTATTCCAGGCACTGGCCAAATAGGGATGAATAATTCGACAAAAGGACATAAGAAAAAGCACAGAAGAAAACATCAGGAAGGGGCAGTGTCCGGAATTGGGCAATCAGGGGAGACCTCTTAAAAGGGAGGCATTTAGGCTGCAGGAAGCAGCTGGGCCCCTGAGGAATGCTGCAGGGGGCACTCCCTCTCCCCCTCTGTTTTTCTCTGAGTGCCGCCTCCCTCGCTCACCATCTGGTGGAAGACGGGGGCTGACGGCTCACACTGATGTTCAAAGCAGGGTCTAGAGTCTGACCTTTATTATAGGAAATCCCAGGGAAGCACTTTGATTCGTCCAGGTTGGGTCAGGTGGCCATCTCTGCAGGGACAGGGTTAAGTAAGGATTGGCAGTTCCCATAGTAGCATCCACGGGGTCAGAGAGGGAAGAAGAAAGACCAAGGTGCTGGGGGGTGGATCGGGGCAGCTCTCCACAGTGTCAGGGCCAGATTCAGATGCAGGTTTCCCAACCTGCCTTGTCAACCACACAGCTACCCCAAGAGGCTCCCAGCATTCTTCTCCCCCTCTGCATAGCACCGGGATTTCAGGTAAATCATTATCTTCCATTCCAGAATCCATCTCTGCGCTCCTGACCCAGCATCTGCCCTGGGCTCTGAGCTCTCCCCACCTCAAACTGCCATGGACATAGCAGACAGCTGTGGCTTGCTCTGGACAGAGCTTTGGAGCTGCCGCCACTGTCCTGCAGAATGGCCTAGGCCATTTTTTCCTACTTTCTGAGAGCTCCAGCTTCCTGTCTTGAAAGTTGTAATGACAATGTCTGCCCCTGGGGTTGTTGCATGGAATAAAGCACGTGGCGGGCAGGCAGGCGTGAAGGCCTGGCTTGGTGGCGTTGCGGAGTGGCTGCTGACAGCCGTTAGGGTTCTGCTGACAGTACACCGTAGACAGGCAGCGTTCCGGGTGCTGTCCACAGCAGTGAGGTGCTGAAGCACCAGCTCCTCGGTGCTGGGGAAAGAGCCCACTAGCCTGCAGTGGGGAGGGTGGGTGGAAGGACTCACAGGCCATAGGCACCTAGACACAGCAAACTCCTGAGTTGTGGGCAAAGGCTGGACACAAGTTCGGGGCCTTCTCACTGAAGGCCTACAGACATGCAGGCCCAGGAGGAGCGAGAGGAAGTGTGTTCTCGGCCAAGCTCTCTTTGGAACTGCCTGCTTTAAATTACATAAAGGAAAAGCCATCCTCCCACATGACCTGGTGACAAGCTCAAAAGGGATGTGGCCTCCCAGGGAGGACTCACCTCATGCAATTTTCTTTTGAGTCATGCCTCAGGCAGGCTGTGGAAATTATAGCCCCTGCTATGCCACTTTGGAAACCTAGCACAGGAGGCAACCACACACACAGCTCTGGCCCAAGTGACAAAATCAGTGGACAAGACAGAATGCTCCTGACATCCAGGGGCTGGGGCAGGAGATGAGGTAGAGTTTTTAGTCTGATGCCACCACTGAGATACTGTCACTGCCGTAATCCAAGAGTAGGCTTGGTACAAGGGCTTTCTGATAAGTTCCAGGCCAACACCTGTTTCTCTCCACCTGGGCTCTAACCTAGCCTCTTGTGCAGTGTGGGCACTTACTCTCAGAAGAACCCAGCCTCAGTCAGGGATGGGCAGGCAGCCAATGACCAAGGTGATGGTAAAGGCAAGTTTTCCCCGATGTTGTGAGTGTCCTGTCACTGCTAGAATCTCACCATTTATTCTCCATTCTCTTACTCAAGCATTTCCCTTGTAGAACCCGCTGTTAGTCACATCACCCCCTTGAGGACAAGGAGCAGTTCCATCCCCTCATGCCCAGAAAGTACCTGGGGAAATGTCAAAACTGGATCTGCTTCCCAATCTTACCACTACGACGAGCCTCTGCATGGAGCTTGCTGCAATGTGCTACTTAGGAGAGAGAACCTAACAGCTGCTGAAGCCCTGCTCCTTGCCTGGCACCTGTGGAGTGTCACCGCATCACCTCCTCATAGCCACCCTATGTGACAGGTAGGAGCTGAGGGCCAAAGCCACAGCAACGCCAAGACTTGGATTTGAATCGAGTTCTGCCCATCTCAGCAGCCCCTGTGGTCAGATGAGGCATCAGATGAGTGGGCACCTCGGGGCTAAAGCTGGGCAGGTGTCATGGAGGGAGGAGGTAGAAAGGACCCAAGGACCTGTAGCCTCTGCGGTGCTGTCCACCGAGGAGAAGTACTGAAGTAGCACCTCCTCCGTGCTGGGAGGAGAGGTTTAGAAAGTGTGCCCGAAGCAGAGAGGAAACTAAATAAATGCCGGGTGGATGTAAAAATGAAAGTGGAGGTCACCAACCATCCCCTTAATTCTGCCCTGAATTCATGACTTCCACAGGAAAAGTAGAAGTCTCCCAATTTCCTCCAGCTCTGCAATCCCTTTCTTTCCAGTGCCCTAAGTTCATTTCCATTTATCCTTTGTTGACCTCCAAGCCTTTGCCTCCACTTCTTGGACTATCCTCTTAGCATACATAACTAATTGTGAAAGTCTTACTGCTTTGGGGAGACTAAAAGTCGGCTAGGAAGGCAAGGATGTGAGATGCCCACCACAAGAGCAGGGCTCATCTGGAGCCGCTGGACTCCCTGAGTCCAGAAGGGCTAAGGAGCTATTTCCATGGTGGCCAATCCTCATGAAGTACCAATTGGGATGCGGGTGTAACAAGGAGCAGGTGCAGGGAGCGTGGTGCTAATCAAACCAGGAAAAGCTGCTCGGAGCAAAGTCTGTGGCTACAGTGGTGGCTGCACTGGTCCCCTTTCTGTCCCATGGGCAGGAGTGTGATGCTCTAGGCTCAAACAAGGGCCTTGCACCAGGTAAGGGTCATCCCTTGGTGCCCCCAAGAAGGCCATCACTCAATTATTCCCTTGTTCAACAGTATCTATCCAGAGCTTACTCTGTGCAGGCATGACGTCGCCAATTCCTGGAAGCTTCTCCTGACCCCTACCCCCATCCCACCTAAGCTGGGGGTGCCCAATCTGTGCTCTGGGGATGTCCCCACATTGCTCATGTGACCTTCCACCTTCCACCCTGGGCCTCAGGTGCACAAGGTGGGATGACAGCACCATCCCTCACCACCACACGCCCAGTGCCTGGAATGATGGTTATTAGCACACAGGAATCACTTAACATCACTGAACAAATTCATTGACTAAACTGGGATATTATTTTTTCATGTAAATGTCAAGCAAGAGCTGCACCATCAAACAGCAGAGGTTCAAAGCCTGAACACTTTCTCTCCTAGGCCAAGTTACGATGTCAACTCTGTGGACCTCCACTTCCCCTTCTCTACAATGGAGATGATGACCGTAACACTAATATTTGCCTCTCAGGATTGTCCTGAGGAACACATGAAGTGACGGATGAGTGACAGCTTTGCCCACAGCGAGTGCTGTGTGTGCATTATTTCTTTCTCAGATCATTCTCCTGAAGGGAGCCCCTTTGCCATCCCACACCAAGGAGGACCATGCCCTGCAGGGCTCAGGTGCTCAAAGACATACAACGGACAGATGGAGGTCAACCACATAGTGAAGACACCTAAGA
>NW_007728220.1:121445-140581 GCF_000696425.1 Galeopterus variegatus
ACATTGCTCATGTGACCTTCCACCTTCCACCCTGGGCCTCAGGTGCACAAGGTGGGATGACAGCACCATCCCTCACCACCACACGCCCAGTGCCTGGAATGATGGTTATTAGCACACAGGAATCACTTAACATCACTGAACAAATTCATTGACTAAACTGGGATATTATTTTTTCATGTAAATGTCAAGCAAGAGCTGCACCATCAAACAGCAGAGGTTCAAAGCCTGAACACTTTCTCTCCTAGGCCAAGTTACGATGTCAACTCTGTGGACCTCCACTTCCCCTTCTCTACAATGGAGATGATGACCGTAACACTAATATTTGCCTCTCAGGATTGTCCTGAGGAACACATGAAGTGACGGATGAGTGACAGCTTTGCCCACAGCGAGTGTTGTGTGTGCATTATTTCTTTCTCAGATCATTCTCCTGAAGGGAGCCCCTTTGCCATCCCACACCAAGGAGGACCATGCCCTGCAGGGCTCAGGTGCTCAAAGACATACAACGGACAGATGGAGGTCAACCACATAGTGAAGACACCTAAGAGTGAGCTGGGGGCCCAAGGTGAGTTGGTTGGCTTGGGTCAAATTGGAAAAATTGACGAGGTGAATTAATGGCCAGGATTGGATTAAAGTGAAAAAAAACTGGAATGAAGGCAATTGAAATGAATTGAAGGGATTGAATTTATCCGGATTGAAGAAAGGAAATCAAATTAAATGGAAAGAATCCCAGAGAATGGCATTAAAATGAATTGGCTCGATTTGATTTGACTCAAGGGGTCAAAATGAAAATTGAAAGCAGTTGAGCTGGAGGTTGAGTGGGACAGAGGGAGTCAGAGGGATCTGAGACAGACAAGATGAACTGAGCTGACCTGAGATGTTTGGAGCAGGCGACTGTGGTGTGAGTTTATTTTATCTGGGGTCAGGGGAGCCCACACTACGGTTTTCCCCCAGCTTAAATGCACTTGTCCTCTGAATCTGGTTGTTCAAAGAGCATTGATGGAGCACCTACTGCATGCAGGTGCTGGGCTAGGACCTGAATCAGACCTGGCCCTGCCCCTGGGGCACTCAAAAGCACAGGTGCCCATCAGTGTGTCAAGTTCCTGAGCCTGAACACTTGGAGAGGAACAAACACAAGCCAGGAGGACCCAGGGGTCTGAGCCTTGAAAGAGGAGCAGTCTACCCACCTGCCCTCTTTTGGCATGACAACTTTGAGTGCATGGTGCAAATCTGGTCATAGGACCAGGCAGGGAGCCACATATCTGAGGCTGTAGGGATGAGAGCAAGGAATGCTGTGGGGCTCGGTATCCTTGCTGACCCTCAGTTTTCTCATCTGTAGAATGGGGACAATAGTATCTTCCTTGGAGGAGTATTTCAAGAAGATGGGAAAAATCAGATTCTTTTCTCCATTAATGACAATTGCAGGATACCCCCACCTCTCTTAACTAATTATTTGTTAATTGCTGGATTTTTTTCTTTAAGCTCCCAAAGACACTGGACCATCTTTCCATCTCCTAGAGGCTAAAGGCGCAGGCAGAACAATCACTCTGGGACCTCCAAATCTGCTCCCCTCCTGCCCTCCTCTCCATCCCTGCACACTTGTGATGCTGGAATAAATCACTTGCCAAGTCTTCTCAAACATCAGACATCGACCCTGCAGCCATCCTGTGGTCTTTCCCATTCTCCTGGGCGCAGCTTCACAAACACTTCCTCCAGGGAGGCCTCCCATACGCCCACACAGGGCTCATATCACCCGCCCCCACCTGTGTCGCCCCTCTGCTCCAATCTGCCACACCCAGGGCCCCCACAGGCAGGGCAGGGGCACTTTCTTCTCTGACCCAGGGCAGCAGCAGCCTGCAGAGCTCCATGCCTGGGGGGACTGTGAGTATGGATACTGGGCTTCCTATCTGGGACCTTTTGTTCCCTAGTTTGTTTTCACTTTTAGCCTTTCAAGGACTTTTTTAGACAATTCATCTAAGGACACCTCTGCCTTAATAGCATAATTGCAATGAGGATTCAGCATACTTAGCACGTGCCATCCAGGAAGATGAGTGTAGCTGCTTCTGAGCATTTTTGCATCTTTTCTGTTATTTTTCCCCAACTTATGTCAAGTTCAAGGATTTTTAGTCAATTAGCCTAGGAACACCTCTGCCTTGTTTTCATTTTTCTGATAAGCATTTAGCGCACAAGAAGAACTGCTCGTGTGACTCCTCCTGACAGTTCCTCCCGGGCCGTCTCCGTCTCAGCTCCTGGCATAGCCTGCATTTTCTTTTCCTTTTTTCTTTTTTCTTTTTTCTGTTTTGCTGGGAGGGGGGAGTGAGAAGGTGGGAGGATGAGTCGCAATGCTCTTCCTAAGTGACTAGTGTTCCTTTGGCCCATCCGCACACAGGGGTTTCTCCAGGTGAGGTAGGTTGTGCTCCTGGATAGCAGGTGCATGCCAGAAGTTCTGCAGAGTGACCCACCTCTCCCGGCATCATTTAGCCAAAGCCTGGTAATGCGAACCCAGCTCTCCCGCTTATGAGCTATTGTACGCTGCCTAGAGTCCTTGACCTCTCTGAGCCTCAGTTTCCTTACCTTTAAAATGGGGATAATAAGTACCTCCCTTGGGCACTGTGTGGATTAAATGATATGATATGTAGAAAATGTTTTATGCATAGCAATTGCTTAATATACAGTGCCTATTACTAATAGTAGTAATAGTGATAATAATAATAATAATGGATCACAAAAACCTAACTGACTCATACCACACGTTTTTATTGTGCAAACATACTCCTTAAAGGAAACTTGAAAAATTCAGGAAAATACAAAGAAAAAAATTAATAACTCCCAGCCCTACCGCCCCCCAAAAATCACTCATCATCACGGTGCTGTGCACCCAGTTTTTCCTCCATCTATAAGCTTTCAGCACATTTTACCCCTATCTCTTTAATTACCTCTTATCTCTTAAAATATCTGAATTTCACATCATATGCATTTCTATGTCTTTACAAAAATTCTTATAAGCTCTTTACTTAATAAAAATATTAAGCCTCTGTCTGTCATATTGGCTGCAAATACATTTCCCAAGCCATATTTTTTTCAGCCTTTTTATTTGGTGGTTTAATTTTGACATGCAGAAGATTTTCATTTTTATGCAGTCAAATCTGTCCATATTTTCTCTCCTGATTCCTTGTATTAGTTCTAAACTTAGGAAATCTTCCCTCTCCCCAGGCATGATGAATATTAAATTCTACTTAAGTCTCACTTTTCTGTGCCCTGATTTTTTTAAATACACTTAACGCTAATCCTGATGGAATTCAGCTCGGTGCGAGGGTCGAGGTGGGGCTCAGTCCATCTGCCTGCCCCCCTTTGCAGAGGAGGGGGCCCCCGCACATTCCCAGTGCCGCTGAGCCCCCTCCGGGGAGCGTGCGCCGGTGCCAGCGCTGACCCCCACCTCCCTCCCCTGAGCAGTGGCTGGACGGAGCTCGTGTGCTGGAAATTCACTTCCAGAGGAACAAATGGGCTAGAACCCTTGAAATGCTCAAGGTGGGCCCAAGAGAAAATGGCCTCAAAAATGGGCCAGATGACTGCTAATGTGACACATGTGCTGATCGGCTCCACCTCTAACCACGCCAGCTTCTGCTCCTGTCTCTGGGCCTCCCCACTCACTCTTCCCTGCCCGGAAGCTCTGTCCCAGAGCCAGCTCCAGCGCTCGGGCCCTTCTCCACTGCCCTTGGCCATCCCCAGCCCACCCAGCCCCATTTGACCGTCTTCCCAGGAAGAGCTTGCCTGGGGCACCAATGGTGCCAGACACTGCTCTAGGGGCCTCAGAAAAGTTTCTCTGTGTAACGCTCACAAGAGCCTTTCGAGAGAGGTGGCCCCACCACCCACACTGAGAATGAATAAACCAAGGCACCAAGGATCCAACTACCTCCCGCGGTCACCACAGGACAAGCGGTGGCTCTGGATGGCAGCCCCAGGCTGGTCAGACTCCAGACCGCAGGCTCTGCCCACCCTTCTGTGATGGCCAGCGATAGAAGGCCTTTGTTGGCCTGTCTCTCCCATGGAGGGAGGCAGGAGATGACTGTTTTGGAGGTGCACTCATTCTGGGGGTGCTGTGGTCACAGGCCATCATCCCTCACATAGGACGCAGGGATTCCTAGAACCAGGGGCCCAACCTGTGCCCCTGTAAGCCTCAGTTTATCCTCCTTTAAAATGCGAGGCCAGGACTAGGTGGCTGATCTTCTTTGTCCTTTGGGACCAGGGCTACATGCATCTCAGAGTGCAGTGGGCTCAGCTGCCTGAATCCCACCGTCCACCCTCCTCACCTCTGGGCCTCCCAGGCGAGCCCACATGGGAACAAAAGCCAAAAGAATCACAAACTGCACATCGCTGGGGTGAGAATGAGGGTGCAGGCAGGTGGACTACAAAAGGGGCTCAGGTGAACACAGGGGTTTTGTCTCACCCCGAATGTAAAGTCTCCAGGCCCCAGGAACTGAGCCCAATCCTGTCCAGCCCCAGTGCCCTGGTCTGCCCTGGTCTGCCCAAGGCTGCAGCCTGGGCGCAGGGTCAGGGCTGGGGGACAGCAGCAACAACAGAGGCAGGTGGGCTCTGAAACCCAGCCCCTGGCTTCGGGAAGGAGGCCATGGCATGGGACGTGCTCTGGAAAGGCCCATAAATCACCAGGAGCTGTTGGATGCAGGGGATGGAGCAGGGCCATTCCGCAGCATTTGGATTCCGGCAGTTTATGGGATTCCGAGATGCTCGCCAGGTGGAAAGGGAGTGTTTGGCCTATTAATTTCCTAGTTAATCACGCAGGACATTTGGTAATTAGATGCTTGCCATCCCACAGCACTGGCCAGCCTAGGCTGGGCTATAATTCACTCTCGAGGGTGCACACAGGCGCCAGGAGCCTTGGCCTCAGGCTGGCTGCAGGGGGCACCATGCAGGTGCTGATGTCTCCCGCCTCCCGCCTCGTGGGCCTCAGGTGCACTGGGCTTGGAGTGAGGCTCCTAGTGTGGTGGGGGCTCAGCACACCCCCAGGAGTCTATCAGCTCCTGGAGGAAGCAAGATGCCCTGGGCAGCCTGCAGACCTGGCTCTACCCTCCCCAGACCCCCAGCCCACCTGATGAGAGTGCCCCTCCTCCATAACACGGGGTCCTATGCCTGCCCAGAGGGTGGCTGTGAGGACGAGGGAGATGAAGTCCTCACTGTTGGTGCTTCCAGGGAGGAAGACGTGGCTTGGAGCTCCGCCATGTGCTTCTGTGTTAAAGTGGAGTCCTTGCCTTTTAAGAACCCCTGACTCCTATGATAAGGTGCCCTGCCACAGGCCCTGAGCCTGTGCATGGAGCCTGTGCGCTGGCTGGGGGGACCTCTCTGTGCCTCCATAGGTGAAACCCTCGTGGGTCATTGTGAGGAGTCACCGTGATGGGGGAGGGGAGGACAAGGCCTAGAACCCACTGGTGATGGGCATAGTGCTGGTTGGCACTGTGGCAACACTGTTCTGTCCTCCATGCCTGCCACCTGCAGGTCAGAGAGCAGCGTGCCCAATACACTAGGCATATCAGTCTTCTTTGTGCCCAGCAAGGCCCAGGGTGTTCCCGTGGCAGGCCTCATTTAGAGCTCACCCAGGCCCTGTGACAGCAGGGTCATCCTCTTGGTTTAGGGCAGGGAAATGCTCAGAGCAGTTAAAGGGTTTCTCTGAGGTGCAAGGAACAAAGCCCAGGACATGAGAACAAGCCACCCCATCTCAGTCCATGGGGGCTGCTGTCACCAAGCACCACAGCCTGGGCAGCTTCCACAACTGCATTCATTGCTAACAGCCTGGAGGCTGGAAGCCCGTGATCAGGGTGGCAGCGAGATCGGGTGCTGGCGAGGGCCAGCTTCCGGTTACAGCCAGCCGTCTCCTTGCTGTGTCTTCACGTGGTGAGAGGGCCAGGGGTCTTTCTCGGGACTCTTTATAAAGGCACAAATCCCATTCATGAGGCTCCACCCTCATGACCTAACCACCTCTCAAAGGCCCCACCTCCTTAACCACACCTTGGGGGTTAAGTGACAACACAGGAATTTTGGAGGTCACCACCATTCAGCGCGCGGCAGGCCCCTCCCCTGCTCTTTCTCCGTCATGCACTTTAACTGACTGTGTGTGGCTCCTTCTTCCTCGGTGGGCTACAGGTCTGAGGGCCGAGAGTTTACTCTCTGTTGTGTTCCCTGCACCTAGAATGGCACCCGACACACAGTAGGGGCTCAGTAAATTCCATCCAATGAGTGAATGGGTGAGTGAATGAATGAATGAATGAGTGATTACTGCCAAGGGGTATTGAGGACTAAGTGGGGTAACACTTGGGGAAGATTCCGGCAAAATAACTGGCCTGACAAAGCACCCCCCTCCTCCCATCTGCCCACCTTCCCTCCTGCATCCCCACCAGTGGCCTTCCCAAGTGTCCCTCTGTGCTGAGAACTAAGAGCCCTGGAGGTGGGCCCGAAAGGGTGTGCAGCGCCAGCACTTCCCACCGTCCCGCCTGGGCACTCTCCTGAAGCAAAGCTGTGCTGAGGAGGGTTTTCCAGGGCAGCTCACCCATTACCTAGAACTTCAGCAGTGACAGCCACCGCACAGGAGCACAAGCCCTGCTGAGCGAGTGCTCATCAGATTCCAGCCCAGCCCATCTCCACACAACACGCCCTCTTTGCTCTGCCCAGGTCCCCTGCTTGGGGCCTGGAGGGGCAGACCCTGGGCCTGGGTCAGCTGCTGATTACATTAAGCCCTCAGTTCCCCCATCTGTCCAATGGGAGCGGGAGGGGGCTTACATGATGCGTGTGGCCCTCCCTTAGTTTAAGCTCTGTCATTTCATGAGCTACAGTCCCCAAGGAGTGAGTCTTGGTGGTTCACAAGTGCATCCCAGGTGTCCCCTTCCAGGGAGTTAGAAAAGGAGATTTGGAAGACAGAGGACAGGAGGAGCTGAGAGCAGTGAGCTAAGCTGAGAGTGTGGGCACTGGGAGGCAAGGGGGCCCTTGAGATGCAACCAAAACAAGCCCTCGCCTTTTCCTCCCTGAGCCTCACCTGCAGCTTCGGCACAGTCCCCTGGGAATAATAAGCTCCTCCTGCAGTGACCAAACCCATGCTGGCTCACGCCCTTGAGCTGGAGTCAGGAGCCCCACCCCACGGGGAACCCTGTGCGTTTCACCTGTGCCCTGGGCCTTTCTTGCACTGGCAACCCCAGTCGGCCACATGAGCGTCGGAGTTGCCATTGACTGCCCTGTCACCAGTTCCATTTCCAGCCCAGCAGGGGCAGCACTAAGGAAGTGGGGACAAACTCCCAGGGGTGAGACACAGGCCATGAAGGAAGTGGACCAGGCGCCAGGGTCAAGGAGGGCAGGAGGCTGGTCCGAGAAGGACAATCGATTGACACTTAAGCTGAGACCTGAGTAGGAAAAGTGGCAGCTGGGGAGGACAAGGAAGGCCAGCACGTGCAAAGGCCCTGAGGAGGGGACAGCCTGGCGAGGCCTCTGATCAGGCCTGAGCAACACGACATCCAAACAGCGTCTGCATTACCAGGACTACATCCACCCCCCTCCGCCCCTCTGGGGCCAGCCCTCCCCTGCTGGGCTACCACAGCCTCCTGAACACCAGCCTTGCCCACTCAGCCTCTCCAGGGCTCCTCACAAGACAGCCAGGGGCTTTCTCCCCAAAGTGTACCTCTGATCCTGACCCTCTTCTGCTTAAAACTCTTCCATGGCTCCCATGGTCTTAGACAAAGCAAGCTGCCCAGCATGCTTCTGTACCCTACATTCTGTACCCTTCTGTACACTCCCACCCATGTGACACTGGCCACACTGGGAAAGGCGACACCCACCTCCACACTACAAGACGTGTGTGTAAACCCCTCCTTCCCATGAGGGCTAGAGTCTCAGCACTGTGTGACCTCGGGCAGGCCACCAACCCTCGCTGAGCTATGTTCTTTTCCTCTATAAAATGCAGGTGATAACCTTGACTTGACAGAGCTCCTGCCAGGGTTCTTGGGATATTCTGTGTGAACACATCCAAACTCAACTGCCTGGCCTAACAGGTGCTCAAAAAAAGTCATCAACAGATTTGTCCTTCCTTTATGGTGAGTCAAGGGGACACTCTGAAGACAAGGCCCCTACCTTCAGCATTGAGCATAGAAGAATCACTTAAAAATATAAAAGTAACATTTTTACGGTTATTAAAGTAATAAGCATTGACTGCAAAAAACATAAAATAAAAAACTGAGACGATACCTAAAGGAATGATAAAGTAAACTAAAATTACTGACAATCTCATTCTCTGGAGTCATTAAAATGTTGGTAAGTAGGTTTTTAAGCTTCATATTCTGTATGATTTTTATTCAGAGCTAGAGAGCTAGAGGGATGAAGAAAGAGAAATTTGGGATATGCTGTCTGTGGTCTGCCCTCACACGCATTAATACACACCACGGACATCTTTCCATATCAATAAGCACAAGCCCGCACCATCCTGATGGCTTCCAGGCAATCTGTGCCACAGCTGCACTGTCCCCTGCTTAACCACCCTCTGCCCGTGGACATTCAGTTCATTTCCAGCTTTGCACCAGACAGCAGCTAATAATGTATGGAGCTCCCAGCACCCCGCATTCACATCTGCAGGCTCCATCCAATTATTTTGTTATGATACATCCCTAGAAGGGAATCACTGGGTCCAGGGCGTTAGCATCTTAAAATCTTCCGCAGCACAGGGCCAGGCTGCCTTCCAGGAATCTGGTGTCCGTGTCCCTGCTGGCCTCATTCTGGGTTCCCGCACTTGCCACCCCCCTTCAATGAAGTGACAAAGCCAAGACACTGCCTTGTCGCTCGACTGTGGAACTGAAGGTGGTGTCCACGTGTCTACCAGCTGTTTCCGGTTCCTTCCTGGTGACTGACTTGCTTTGTGTCCCGGGTCCATTTTGCTTTGGGAATTTATTTATTGAATGATATTCAGAGAATTCACTCTGTGTCAGAAAAATAGATGGATTTGAGGAAAAGTAATCCCGACTTGGAACTGTGCTGGAGTTCATGTTCTTAGAGGGAAAGCGGACAATATATGCACATACATGCACACTAGAACACATGCACACACAAGCACTTGAATACACTCACACACACAAATGCACACTAGAACACAGGCACACACATGCACTTGAATGCACTCATACACACACACTCAAGCACAGGCACACACACTAGGACACACACACGCACTTGAATGCACACATGTGCACACTAAAACACACACACATTTGGATGCACTCATACACACACATGCACACAAGAACATATGCACACACATGCACTTGAATGCACTCATACATGCATATGCACTCACTGGGACACATGCATACACATGCACATGGATGCACTCATATGTGCACACATGCACACTAGGACACACGCACACATGCACTTGAATGCACTATATGACACGCATGCATTGGGACATATAAACACACTCACTTGAACAAACTCATATGCAAATACATGCTCAAGTGCAAATACATGCACACTAGGACACATGCACACGTGTGCAAACACACAAATAGGTAAACTAAGTCACTGGAAAGGATGCAATGTGCTGCGAAGGTAATAAACAGAGGACTGAAATATGAGTGTACACTCCCCTGCTGAGTGCAGGCTCTGTGCCAGCCTGCATGCCCATCTTCCCCCCAGACCCAACCAGCTCCCCTACATGCCCATCTCACTCACCATGTCAGCCTCAGCTCAGACTCTGTCAACACTCGGTGAGTAAAAGCTGCCTGCAGGACACAGAGCTGGGAAGCACCGAGACAGAGACTTGGACCCAATTGGTTTGGTCACAGTGTGTGGGTCTGCAAGTCTAGTGTTGTCACCCCAGAACCTCTGATATGCTACTGACTAGGCTGTGCACCCATACATGGGACTGCACTCCCAAAACCTTACTTGCCTCAGTCTCTCATGTACCCAAGACCAGGTTGTTCCATGGTGACCCTTAACTCTGTATCCAGGGCCCTAGAATTTGGGGCCCAGAAGCAGAGACAGGTTGCACGACTTTGTGCATGGGGCCACCATAAAAGCTCCTGTGAGATGAGGCAGATTCCCAGGACAGAATGTCCAGAAGGCAGCAGATGGTGGGGCCACTCTGTACCAGGCACTAGGGCCAGGGGCAGGCACAGCTGACGAGATCCAGTGTAGCTCCCCTAAATGGAGTTCACCTGGATCATCCCTAAGTACCTGTCCTGTCAACCTCCCATCCTCCCTCAGAGCTCCCCCATAAACCCCTCGGCCACTCAGTCTGGCACCAGCACTGGGCAGATGCCACCACCTAGGACCTTAGCCACTGCACAATAGGAGCAGGAGCCTCCGATGGTCAGGCTATGGAGCCAGCCCTGGAGCTCATCTTCAAGACCCCTGTCCCATCTGCAAATGGGGCTGACAACTCCTTCATCGTGGAGTTGGGGGGACAATCCAAAGAGCCAACAGCAAAAAGCCCTTGGCAGGGAAAATGTTTTGGAGTCCATAAATGGAGCCTATGCTCGTGTCTTGCCCCACATGCATCACTCACAGAGGAAACCCATCATCCTCATTTTTAAAGTGAGGAAACTGAGGCACAGAGAGGCAAAGAAAAGTACCGGTGACACAGCTGCTGAGGACAGAGCTGGGATTTGACCACAAGTCCAGTGGGAGGATTAGGCAAAGAGATTTGAAGCAGGGAAGCCATGCATGGCGCGTGGTGCCTCTGCAGCTTTCTCGCTCTGTGTGCAGAGAAGGGATTCAGGACGAGGCCAAGCATCATGGGGGATGACCGATGCCTTTGTTTCTTCATCTGTAAAACACGCTTCTTGCCATCCCTGCATCTCTGTGTCGTCAAGAGACTCCGGTGGGTTAATGTTGTGAGGGGACGTGTGGGACAAATGTCAGCTGCTGTTATTTTCTCTTTCTGCCACCATGAGCTACTTAGCGGTGAAGGGCTCCTTGGAACGTCCGCTGTTGACAGGAGGGGAGAGAAAGGGCCAAGACGTAAGTCATCGAGATGGAAGGATTCAGTGCAAGCTGCCTGTGAAGCCGCTCTCCTCAAGAATTTCACAATGAAATATTCATAGGCCCCTCTGCTGGGCCTCTCCAGCGCGGAGCCTTCTGGCTTCCCTGGGAGCTGCTGGCATGTCGAGGGTGGATGGTACAGGCACTAGAATCTGCTTTTACAGAAATGGACGAGTGGAGTCCTACATGCCCTTTGTGAGGAGCCCTGAGCAAGGGATGGCCATGTGCTGGCCTCAAGCATTGGTGGAGATGTGGCAGGGGATGGAAAGGAGGGGGCTTACAAGTAGCAGGCACCTCCTGCACGCCCGTCACTTCATCGCCGCAATAGCTCCATGACACAGTCACTAGTTTTACTTTGAAGACAGAGGCAGTGAGGTTTAGGACTGTGAGAACACTTAGCCTATTGTCATGCAGTGTTGAGCCAGGACCTGAATCCAGCTGTGCCTGCCCTGGGGGAACACAGGTCCCCTCTCCACAGGGTCTAGTCAGGGTACCCCACTGTTACATGGAGCCCAAGCAGAGGACAGTCAGACACCTCCTTGAGATTTCACATGTGGACACTGAGGAAAGGGGGTCTCACTTTCTTTCCAATGTGGACATGGAGCTAAAGGTCCAGTCCTCTGAAGGGTAGCTCCAAAGCTCCTGGGGGCAGCTCCATTTTATGCTGACGTCCATGGGAAAGATCTGCCTGAGAGGAGATTTTTTTTTTTTTTTTTTTGTCTTTTTCCATGTCCGGCAAAGGATCGCAACCCTCAGTGTCGCCCCCGTACCGGCCCAGGGACCGGCAACAGGATCGCAACCCTCGGTGTTGCTCCCACACCTCGCTCAGCCAGTGAGCAGGAACCGGTCTGTATGTGGGATCCGGACCCTCGGCGGGAGCGCCGCCGCGCTTCCCAAGCGGCGCACTACAGCAGTGCGCCACCGGGCCGGGCCTGAGAGGAGATTTTTTTTTTTTTTTTTGCTTTTTCCGGGTCCGGCAAAGGATCGCAACCCTCAGTGTCGCCCCCGTACCGGCCCAGGGACCGGCAACAGGATCGCAACCCTCGGTGTTGCTCCCACACCTCGCTCAGCCAGTGAGCAGGAACCGGTCTGTATGTGGGATCCGGACCCTCGGCGGGAGCGCCGCCGCGCTTCCCAAGCGGCGCACTACAGCAGTGCGCCACCGGGCCGGGCCTGAGAGGAGATTTTTTTTTTTTTTTTTGCTTTTTCCGGGTCCGGCAAAGGATCGCAACCCTCAGTGTCGCCCCCGTACCGGCCCAGGGACCGGCAACAGGATCGCAACCCTCGGTGTTGCTCCCACACCTCGCTCAGCCAGTGAGCAGGAACCGGTCTGTATGTGGGATCCGGACCCTCGGCGGGAGCGCCGCCGCGCTTCCCAAGCGGCGCACTACAGCAGTGCGCCACCGGGCCGGCCCTGAGAGGAGATTTTGATGCTCATGATGTGCTGAACATCCAAGCATTTGGTTGAAGAAATAAAAGAAAGCAAAATCAGCTGAGGGAAGGGAAAGCACGTCCATGCACCTTGGGCTACACAATGCCCAAAGAAACTTTCACATCTGCATGCACTGGTGATGATGGGCAGGCACGCAGCCCAGGCAGGTGGGCAGGATCTGAGGATGAGCTTGGCCAGCCCTGTCTTGAACAACCAGCCCCTCCACCCCTGCTGTGGGTGTCTGTAGAGTGCAGGGCCAGGCAAACCCAGGGCCAAGGGTGAGCATGGCCCCACTGTGGGGAGCATCAGCTACCAGCTTCCATGGGGCCAAGTCTTTGGTGTCAGGGAAACCAGAGCGTGAATCCTGGCTCTACCACTAGCTACCTGTGTGAGGGCAGGCAAGTTACTTCACCTTTCTGAGCTTGAGTCTTCTCCTCTGAAAAAAATAAGATAATATCTCCTCCTTTGCAAGGTGTATTGAGAAGTGTAGTGTAGTGAAATTATGTAAATGCAGTGAGGAGCGTAACATCTAGCACACAGTAAGTGTTCAACAAATGTTTGTTGTTAACATTGTTGTTGTGTTGGTGTTGATTGTGCTGATGATGGTGATAGTGATGGTGATAGTGATGGTGATGGTGATGATGGTGATAGTGATGGTGATAGTGATGGTGATGGTGATGATGGTGATAGTGATGGTGATAGTGATGGTGATGGTGATGATGGTGATAGTGATGGTGATAGTGATGGTGATGGTGATGATGGTGATAGTGATGGTGATAGTGATGGTGATGGTGATGATGGTGATAGTGATGGTGATAGTGATGGTGATGGTGATGATGGTGATAGTGATGGTGATAGTGATGGTGATGGTGATGATGGTGATAGTGATGGTGATAGTGATGGTGATGGTGATGATGGTGATAGTGATGGTGATAGTGATGGTGATGGTGATGATGGTGATAGTGATGGTGATAGTGATGGTGATGGTGATGATGGTGATAGTGATGGTGATAGTGATGGTGATGGTGATGATGGTGATAGTGATGGTGATAGTGATGGTGATGGTGATGATGGTGATAGTGATGGTGATAGTGATGGTGATGGTGATGATGGTGATAGTGATGGTGATAGTGATGGTGATGGTGATGATGGTGATAGTGATGGTGATAGTGATGGTGATGGTGATGATGGTGATAGTGATGGTGATAGTGATGGTGATGGTGATGATGGTGATAGTGATGGTGATAGTGATGGTGATGGTGATGATGGTGATAGTGATGGTGATAGTGATGGTGATGGTTGGTGGTGATGGTGGTGATGGTGGTGGTGATGGTGGTGATGGTGGTGGTGGTGGTGGTGATGGAAATGATGGTGACTGCCTTGGGTTGAATGTCCCCCCAAAATTTAATCCCCACTGTAACTGTTGAGGGTGGGAAATTCTATTATGGTAATTAAAAGGTGGGGCCTTGAAGAGGTGATTAAACTGATGGTTTAATGGTTGTCACGGGTGTGGTTCGGAGGTCTTTAAAAGGAGAGAGCATGAGAAGCTCTCTCTCTCTCTCTCTCTGCTCCACCATTTCACAACATGATATCCTGCCATCACTGAAGTCACCACCAAAGAAAGCCTTCCCTGGACTTTGGACTTCAAACCTCTGAAACTGTGAGCAATAAATTTTGTTTTTGTATAAATCACCCAACTCCAGGTATTGTGTTATAAGCAACAGAAATGGGCTAATACAGTGATGATGGTGATGATGGTACCGATGGTGGTGATGATGCTGATGATGGTGATAATAGTGGTGGTGGTGGTGGTGATGGTGATGGTGATGCTGATGGTGGTGGTGGTGGTGATGGTGGTGATAATGGTACCAGTGATGGTGATGATGGTGATAATAGTGGTGATGGTGATGGTGCATGGTGATGCTGATGGTGGTGCTGACGGTGATCATAATGATGATGATAGCTTGAGGAAAAGCCCACTGTTCCTCCCAGACCCCCCGAGGGGTGGAACACAGTTCTGAGAATAGGCAGAGAAGAGCAATGGGTTCCTCTCACAGTTCTACTCTTGGTAACATCTCTAAAGGTCATGCTGTTTCCTCTTCCTATGACCCACAGCTCCTACATCTGAGAGAGAGAGTTGCCTGAGAGTTTTCTGAAGATGAGTGATTTGGACTGGGCTGGGCTGGGATGAGTTTAGTCAAGCTCCTTCTCACTGTAACAAGCTTAGGGTGACTTAGAATAATGGTGGCCAGGAGCTGTACCCCCACAAGCGGCCTCTAGGGCCTAGCGTGGTGAAAGGTCTGGCCAAGGGCCACTGCTGGAGCCACCAGGCCCCATGACCCACACCTTTTGGGTCAGNACAGGATCGCAACCCTCGGTGTTGCTCCCACACCTCGCTCAGCCAGTGAGCAGGAACCGGTCTGTATGTGGGATCCGAACCCTCGGCGGGAGCGCCGCCGCACTTCCCAAGCGGCGCACTACAGCAGTGCGCCACCGGGCCGGCCCTGAGAGGAGATTTTGATGCTCATGATGTGCTGAACATCCAAGCATTTGGTTGAAGAAATAAAAGAAAGCAAAATCAGCTGAGGGAAGGGAAAGCACGTCCATGCACCTTGGGCTACACAATGCCCAAAGAAACTTTCACATCTGCATGCACTGGTGATGATGGGCAGGCACGCAGCCCAGGCAGGTGGGCAGGATCTGAGGATGAGCTTGGCCAGCCCTGTCTTGAACAACCAGCCCCTCCACCCCTGCTGTGGGTGTCTGTAGAGTGCAGGGCCAGGCAAACCCAGGGCCAAGGGTGAGCATGGCCCCACTGTGGGGAGCATCAGCTACCAGCTTCCATGGGGCCAAGTCTTTGGTGTCAGGGAAACCAGAGCGTGAATCCTGGCTCTACCACTAGCTACCTGTGTGAGGGCAGGCAAGTTACTTCACCTTTCTGAGCTTGAGTCTTCTCCTCTGAAAAAAATAAGATAATATCTCCTCCTTTGCAAGGTGTATTGAGAAGTGTAGTGTAGTGAAATTATGTAAATGCAGTGAGGAGCGTAACATCTAGCACACAGTAAGTGTTCAACAAATGTTTGTTGTTAACATTGTTGTTGTGTTGGTGTTGATTGTGCTGATGATGGTGATAGTGATGGTGATAGTGATGGTGGTGATGGTGATGATGGTGATAGTGATGGTGATAGTGATGGTGATGGTGATGATGGTGATAGTGATGGTGATAGTGATGGTGATGATGGTGATAGTGATGGTGATGGTAACAATGATGATGATGACAATGATGGTGTTCATGATGGTGGTGATGGTGGTGATGGTGGTGGTGATGGTGGTGATGGTGGTGGTGGTGGTGGTGATGGAAATGATGGTGACTGCCTTGGGTTGAATGTCCCCCCAAAATTTAATCCCCACTGTAACTGTTGAGGGTGGGAAATTCTATTATGGTAATTAAAAGGTGGGGCCTTGAAGAGGTGATTAAACTGATGGTTTAATGGTTGTCACGGGTGTGGTTCGGAGGTCTTTAAAAGGAGAGAGCATGAGAAGCTCTCTCTCTCTCTCTCTCTGCTCCACCATTTCACAACATGATATCCTGCCATCACTGAAGTCACCACCAAAGAAAGCCTTCCCTGGACTTTGGACTTCAAACCTCTGAAACTGTGAGCAATAAATTTTGTTTTTGTATAAATCACCCAACTCCAGGTATTGTGTTATAAGCAACAGAAATGGGCTAATACAGTGATGATAGTGATGATGGTGATGATGGTACTGATGATGGTGATGATGCTGATGATGCTGATGATGGTGATAATAGTGGTGGTGGTGGTGGTGATGGTGATGCTGATGGTGGTGCTGACGGTGATCATAATGATGATGATAGCTTGAGGAAAAGCCCACTGTTCCTCCCAGACCCCCCGAGGGGTGGAACACAGTTCTGAGAATAGGCAGAGAAGAGCAATGGGTTCCTCTCACAGTTCTACTCTTGGTAACATCTCTAAAGGTCATGCTGTTTCCTCTTCCTATGACCCACAGCTCCTACATCTGAGAGAGAGAGTTGCCTGAGAGTTTTCTGAAGATGAGCGATTTGGACTGGGCTGGGCTGGGATGAGTTTAGTCAAGCTCCTTCTCACTGTAACAAGCTTAGGGTGACTTAGAATAATGGTGGCGAGGAGCTGTACCCCCACAAGCGGCCTCTAGGGCCTAGCGTGGTGAAGGGTCTGGCCAAGGGCCACTGCTGGAGCCACCAGGCCCCATGACCCACACCTTTTGGGTCAGCCACTCCCCTGAAGGTACAGAGAGCCTGCCACTGTCACCCACCCCCAGAATCAGGCACAAAAGAGGAGCCCCAATGCAGTCTTTGGGTGCACAAATAGATGAGGGGTGGGGAGGGTGCTAAGGCAGGAGGCTTTACTGTCTTGGAGAAGGACTCTTGGTTATCTCAGGGCTTACCTCTCCAGCCTGGTTTCTGGGCCTCTGTCTGAAATGAGTACTCCCTTTTCTGTCAGGGCAGGGGGAGAGGAAGGTCCTGGCTCACCTGCAGCTCCCATGTGTGTGCGTGTGGCCCAAGTGCTCCTGCCCCTGCTTTTTCTCTGTCTTACCAAGTCTCCTCTCCATGTGTCTATGCCTGGACTTCTCTCTCTCTGGAAGTCTCCCAGTGTCTCAATGGGTGGCTCAACTTTCTATATTCTTTATTGTCATCTCTTCCACTTTTTTTGGCCCCTCTGCCATCCTTTACCTGAGTGTCCCTTGCCGTGTCTCTCTTTCCCTCTCCTGTCAGTGTAGTCTCAGAGAAAGCCACGTAGGGAGCCAAGATCTTCATCCCTCCCAGGTGGAAATAAGCCTCCACAGGGTGTCAGTGGAGACCATGTGAGGAGCTTGGATTTTCACCCCCACCTGATGCCAACAGAGGCCACAGAGGAACCTGGATGTCCCCCCTACCTGGCAGCGGGGAGGTGGCACTCCGTTCCCCCACTACTGTTACTACACGAGCAGTGTCGGAAGCAGCTAAAACAGAAGGTGTAAGTAAGATCCAGAGCCTCCAAACACATATCCAAAATGTCCAGATTTCAATCAAAAAGCACTCATCATACCAAGAACCAGAAAGATCTCAAACTGAATGATAAATAATCATCAACGGTTGCCAACACCAAGATGACGGAAGTGTTAGAATTGTCTGACAGAGTTTAAAGCAGCCAATATTAAACTCTTCAATGAGCAATTATGAGCACACTTGTAACAAATGAAAAAATAGGAAGTATCAGCAGAGAAATAGAAGATGTAATGAGGAACTAAACCGAAGTTTTAGAGCTGAGAAATATAATAGCTGAATTAAAAGCTCAGTGGATGGGCTCAATGGCAGAACGGAGGAGACAGAGGGAAGAATCTGTGAACTTAAAGATGGGACAATTGGATCTTTCCAATCTGAGCGACAGAGCAAAAATATACTAAAAAAAAATTGTCAAAGCCTCAGGTACCTGTGAGACTATAACAAAAGATCCCTGTCATCAGTCTTGGAAGGAGAGGAGAAAGGGGCAGGGGCTGAAAAAAGGTATTTGAAGAAACAATGGTTGAAAACTTCTCAAATCAGGCAGGACATAAATATACAGATTCAAAAAGGTGAGTGAGCCCCAAACAGAATGATCCCCCCAAATCCACACAAAGACACATCACAGCCAAACTTCTGAAAACTGAGAGGGTGGGGGAGAGAGAGAGAGAGAGAGAGAGAGAGAAATCTCGTAAGCAGCCAGAGAAGAGCAACACCTTATCTATAAGAGAAAAACAATTAGGATGACAGTGAATTTCTCATCAGAAGTCATGGAGGCTGGAAGGAAGTGACACAACATTTTTCAAGTACTGAAGGGAAAGAATCGTCAACCCAGAATTATACATCTAGTGAAAACATCCTTCAGGAATGAAAAGGAAATCAAGACATTCTCAGATGAAAAAAAGCTAAGAGAATTTGTCCCCAGCAGACCTACCCTTAAAGAATGGCTGTAGGAGGTTCTCTAAACAGAAAGAAAACAAGAAAAGGAGGAACTGTGGGACATCAGGAAGGAAGGAAGAACAGAAAGAGGGAAAATGTGGCTAAATGCATTACATTTTTCTTCTCCTCTTAAGTTTCCTAAATTACATTTGACAGCTGAAGCAAATATTATAACACTGTCTGAGGTTCTAAATTTATGTACAGAAAATATTTTAAATTGTTATATTATAAATAGGAGGAGGTAAAGGAACATAAAAGAAAGTAAGTTTTCTTCACTTTACTCAAACTGATACTCTGATAGCACCCGTAGACTGTGATAAGTTATGTATGTGTAACGTAATACCTAGAGCAGCCACCAAAATACAAAGAGATACACACAAAAATACTACGATGGATCAAAAGTGGAATTCTTAAAAAAGACTGTTCAAGTAACCCATGGGAAGGCAGGAAAAGGAAAAGACAGAAACAAAAAACAGAACGAACAAATTACAAAAATAAAATGGCAGCCCTAACATTATCAAGAATTACATTAAATGTTAACTGCCTAAATACATCAGTTAAAAGACAGGATGACAGAATGGATTAAACAACATGACCCAACCATAAACTGCCTACGAGAAATTTCCTTCAAAAATAATAGCTATCCCACTGCTGGGAATATATCCAAAGGAAGGGAAATCATCAAGTCGAAGGTATACC
>NW_007728220.1:141509-142748 GCF_000696425.1 Galeopterus variegatus
GGGACACAATAACTAACTACATTGTATATTGACAAAATAAAAAAATAAAAATAAATAAAAAATAAATAATAGTATAAGGGCCGGCCCGTGGCTCCCTTGGGAGAGCGTGGTGCTGACAACACCAAGTCAAGAGTTAAGATCCCCTTACCAGTCATTATTCAGAAAATAATAATAATAATAATAGTATAGATAAGTTAAAAGCAAAAGAATGGAAAAAGATATATCATGCAAACATTAATCAAAAGAAAACAGGATTGCTGTTAACCTTGAGATGAAGTAGGCCTCAGAGGAAAAAAAAATGAGACAGAGAGAGAGTATATAATGATAAAAGCACCAATCTACCAAGAAGACACAGCAATTCTAGATGCATATGCACCAAACAAGAGAGGTACAAAATATATGAAGCAAAAACTGACAGAACGTAAAGGAGAAATTGACAAACCCACAATTACAGTCAAAAACGTCACTGTTCTTCTATCAACAATAGAACGACTAGACAGAAAATCAGCAAGGATATAGAAAACCTCAACAACACTATCTACCCACAGGACCTAACACTTCACCCCAAAACAGCAGAATACAAATTCTTCTCAAGTGTCCACAGAATATATACCAGGACAGCATGTCCTGGGTCATAAAACAAACCCTCCAAAATTAAAAATAATTGGAATCATAGAGTGTTTTCCAACATAATGGCACCCAAATCAATAACAGAAATACAGAAGAAAAATCTTCAAACACTTGGAAACTACTTAACCCATTAGTCAAAGAGGAAATTTCAAGGGAAAATTTTAAAAATACATTGAACTAAATAAAAATGAATATATAGCATATCAAAATTTATGGGACACAGTTAAAGCAGTGTTTAGAGGGAATTTTGTAGCACTAAATGCTTACCTTAGGAAAGAGGAAATGTCTCAAATCAATAATCTAATTTCCTACTTCAAGAACCTACAAAAAGCAGAGGAAACAAACCCAAAGCAAGCAAAAGGAAGGAGAAAATAAAAATAAGAGCTGAAATCAATGAAGTTGAAAACAGAAAAGCAGTGGAGAAGAATCGATGAAACATAAATCCAGTTCTTTGAAGTGATCGATAAAATTGACAAACCTCTAACATGCTCAATGAGATTTGCCTGCCCCTCGCTCCTCTCCAGCCATGTCAGAGGGAAGCCCACCCCCTGGCAGCATGTCACAGTCTCCAGGGTGCCTCAGAGTCCATTATCTCATTGACTTTTCAGG
>NW_007728220.1:143409-152015 GCF_000696425.1 Galeopterus variegatus
CAGGATTGACAAGGGGAGATCTGAAGATGACTATCTGCTGATTCATTCCCCTTTGTCCACTCATCAGGCATTGACTGAGGTTCAGGGAGATGGGAAGTTTTGGAAGACTTTGGCCATGAGTAAAGACAGTTGGGGGCATAGTCCACAGAGCCAACTGCCTAAGCTGAACCCCAGCCCTCTCCTAACTGCATGAACTTATGCAAGTTAGTTTGACTTATCTGAACTCCAAAGTCTTCATCTGTCTATTAGGAATAGTGACAGGAAGGCTCTACCTCACAGGTCTGTGGTGAGGACAGAATAGATTAACCCAGGCACAGCTTTAGTCCCCCGAGTTAGTTTGACTTATCTGAACTCCAAAGTCTTCATCTGTCTATTAGGAATAGTGACAGGAATGCTCTACCTCACAGGTCTGTGGTGAGGACAGAATAGATTAACCCAGGCACAGCTTTAGTCCCCCACCTAGCAGGTGCCTACTGCCCCCCAGCTGCTGCTGCTGCTGCTGCTGCTGCTGCTGCTGCTGCTGCTGCTGCTGCTGCTGCTGCTGCCCTAGCAGGTGCCTACTGCCCCCCAGCTGCTGCTGCTGCTGCTGCTGCTGCTGCTGCTGCTGCTGCTGCTGATCCTGTTCTTGTTGGTGATGGTCTTGACGACATTGTTCTTGATGACACTGGTGATGTTGGTAAGGATAACGCTGATGTTGCTGTTGATGACGTTGCTGATGATGTTGATATAGATAATGATATTGATGATGATGATGATACTGTTCTCTCTTGATAATGATGTTGCTGATGTTGCTGTTGATGATGATGATGTGGCTGATGATGTTGATGATGTTGATGATGTTATTGATGATGTCGATGATAATGATATTGTTCTTTCTTGATGATGATATTAACAAGGATGCTGTTGATGTTGCTGATGATGATGCTGGTGGTGATGTTGCTGATGTCATTGCTGTTGATGATGATGATGGTGGTGATGCTGACAACAGGGTGTTGATGATGGTGTTGCTGATGTTGCTGCTGCTGCTGGTGATGCTGATGATGATAGGATGATGATGTTGCTGATGTCATTGCTGTTGATGATGTTGATGATGTTCATCATGTTGTCGATGATGGTGTTGGTGGTGAGGATACTGTTCTTTCTTGATGATGATGGTGTTGACGTTGTTGATGATGATGTTGCTGTTGATGGTGGTGGTGGTGGTGATGTTGATGACAGGATGTTGATCATGATGTTGCTGATGTTGTTGCTGTTGATGATGATGATATTGCTGATGTTGCTGCTGCTGATGGTGGTGGTGGTGATGCTGATGATGATAGGATGATGATGTTGATGATGTCATTGCTGTTGATGATGATGGTGGTGGTGATGTTGATGATGTCATTACTGTTGATGATGTCATTGCTGTTGATGATGATGGTGGTGGTGATGTTGATGATGTCATTGCTGTTGATGATGATGGTGGTGGTGATGCTGATGATGATAGGATGATGATGTTGCTGATGTCATTGCTGTTGATGATGTTCATCATGTTGTTGATGATGGTGTTGGTGGTGATGATACTGTTCTTTCTTGATGATGATGGTGTTGACTTTGTTGATGATGATGTTGCTGTTGATGATGATGGTGGTGGTGGTGGTGATGTAGATGACAGGATGTTGATGATGATGCTGTTGCTGTTGACGATGATGGTGGTGGTGGTGGTGATGTTGACGACAGGTTGTTGATCATGATGTTGCTGATGTTGCTGTTGATGATGCTGTTAATGTTTTACTCGCATGCATTTGTCCTCATTTTGCCTGGAATTTGATGTCACTCCCCTCCTTGGCCATGTCTGAATGATCCCCAAGCCTATTCTTATAGTCACTGTCTCTGGGAAGCCTTCCCAGACCTCCTCCCAGCCCAGGAAAGTTTCGGCACCCCCCCGCCACCGGTACTCTTCAGTGCTTTGTGTAGGCCTGTCTGGAGCGTGACAACATTATAGAACATCAGATCTGGCAGGTTCCGTCTCCCACAGGGAGGGGCGAGAACTCTGAGAGCTGTGTGTGGGGGCTCCGCACAGTGTGCTCCTCATGGCATGGATGCTGAGGACATCGTTGAAGACAGAACGTGTAAATGCAGAGCTGAAGGAGTGAGCAGCTGAGGATGTGAAGGGATTTGCCCCACGTCTTACAGAAATGAGGAACCAGAATGAGCTGTCACAAGTAGCAGAGCACAGAGGACACTGCACCACACTGAGATCCACTCCAACCAGGGTTTCGATACCCCCACTTATTAATTGTGTGTTTGGGCCTCAGTTTCTTCATGTAGAAAATAGAAATAATAATACTTACCTCACAGGATTATGATGAGGCCAGAGTTTGAAAGGCCCTGTGAAATTCCCAGGATCAGGCCAATGCTTATCAGTGGGGACTGGCAGGTGGTTAATATCACGGGCCCTGGAGCTGGACTGTCTGGGTTCAAGATGCAGCTCTGCCCCTTGCCATCTGTGTTACCTCGGACCACCCATTTAGCTTCTCTGCATTTTAGTTTCCTCAACTGTAAAATGAGAGTATGAGTCCCTGCCTCAGAGGCTGCTGTGAGAATGAACTGGGCTAACAGACGTTGACGCCTTAACACCGTGCCCGAGTTACGGTAAGTTCTATGAACGTGTTCATCGTTAGCCATCCACAGACTGAGCACCCTAAGGAAACTGAGGCAGACAGCCACCGTGTATAAAACAGGGCTGTCCCAACCCTGCCCACCTAGCCCGACGGGAACATTCCAACCCAATAGCAGGACAGCTGTGTCCTCCTGTACCTACCTTCTGTCCTACCCCTTCTGTTTTTCACATTTCCCTTTGATTAACAGTTTCAATAAAGAGGCACGTTGCCTGCTTCACAGCAAACCCAAGGAGGGGCCAAACACCACAGTTAAGGCCATGATACAGAAGAGGAAAGCCCTGGCCTGCCCTGAGTCCGGCTCCAGGCTCCACCTAAGGGTGGCTGTCTCCCTCCTGCCTAGCTCCACCAGCTGCCGGTGGCTGGGGAGCAGGAGAGGGAATTAGCCAGAGAGGAAGCCATTCTGCAGATACCTGTTCGCTCACTCCATGCTCAGGGAACATCACAGGCCCAGAGCTGCCTGGGGTGCAGGAAGTTGAGAACTGCACAGTGCTTGGGAGTGGGGCACAGCCTCAACACAGTGGCCAGAGCACCCCCCAGGTGAATGCACCCTCTGGTTTCAAGCCTCAGATTAATGCCTGACCCTGCGAAGTTGAGAACTGCACAGTGCTTGGGAGTGGGGCACAGCCTCAACACAGTGGCCAGAGCACACCCCAGGTGAATGCACCCTCTGGTTTCAAGCCTCAGATTAATGCCTGACCCTGACCCTGCCTCTTAGAAAGTCACACTGAGCCCTGATCCAGGTCACATGCTAAGCCTTGATCCTGTACATACACTGAGCCCTTACCCTGGATGCAGGCTGAGCCCTGATGCTGGTTCTAGTTAAGCCCCAACCCCAGCTATAAATGTGAATCCAGCCCCCAGTCATCTGAAGAATGTGTACCCAGGGCAGAGTGAGGAGACATGATCGGCAGACGTGGCCCTTCCCTGCTGGCCACGGCGTGGGACACTGCATCCTAGAGGAGGGTCCCATCGCCCACGTGCCCACAGCCCGCCTTGCCTTGTTTGCTCTTCCAGGACCTGGGGAGGGGGCCTGCCCTCTGCCCCACTCCTCACAGTGCAGCCTGTGTGAAAAGTTCAGGAAAGCTCTTAGAGGAAAATGCTTTTCTGATGTTGGGCCTGAAATAGCACTCCGTCTCCCCAAGTTAATAACCAGTTGTCTGGAGAGCCAGTTCTATTTCAGAAATGAACGTCTATTAGTGCTGTTCACCTTCCAGCAAGACTCAAGGTCGGCCCTTCGCGTCTCTTCTCAGAAGCAGCATCTGGACACCGGGGAGCTGAGACGGAAAGGACCCTGGGGTCTGAGGGGGCCCCGGCGCCTGCCTGTGGGGTGAGAGGGAAGCTGAGTGGCTGGTGGCAGGATCTCAGTCAAGTTCAGCTGCTTCCCCAGGTCAGGGTCACACACTGTCCCCTGCAGCAGCTCACATCGTAACAGCAACAGCGGTGTTATAAAATCCACACAGACACCGGCCCAATGGCAAACCATGTGCTCAGCGCTCTCACCAGAACAGGCTCATTCAGTCCCACTAGGAGTGAGGCCACAGGTTGGAGGAAAACGACCACACAGACCAGGCACGTACTACTCTCTGCCAGGCCTGGACACGGCACTGCCTAGACAGCGTGCAGCGTGCCTGGGTCCCAGACCAGTGGCAGGTTTGGGCCGAGAGTCTTGGGGTCTAACCCTGCTCCTGCTATAAGCCCCCGGGAAGCCAGGTCCCCAGCCCAGCTATGTAACTCACAAGGCCCAGTGCAAAAGGAAAATACGGGGCCTTTGTTTAAAAAGCGGGAGAGAGCAGCGCATCATCAGCCCAAGTGGGGGTCTTTCTGAGCATGGGCCACCCACCGTGAAGCCCACCCTGCTGCTGTGACCTCCCCCAGTGCCCTCAGTTTCCTCCTCTGCTCTGCTGTGTCTCGGGGTTGTTTTGAGGATGAGCTGAATGAGGAAGGAAGAAATAGACAGGAGCAGCTTGCCCCGGGGTGCCCAGCGGCACGAGGAACGAGCATTAAGGTTGAGGCTCCTGACCGACATTCGGCCCCTGGGATTCATACCCTCTCGGTCATGCATCCGGGCTCGCGGCGCTGTGCCAAAAAAAGACAAGTTTCCCACTCACACGGGGCTGGCGGTGTAGTGGGAGAGATGTATTCTACCCATAAATGAAGCTCTCTTTTGTCAAATTGAAGATACCATTGATTCTAAGATGCTATGATTTTGTACGGCACTAAGACACTGCCAATGAGATGATGACACGTGCCTCGTGACAGCCCTGCACGGCACATGAAGGGTCATGACAGCCTCTCCTGGCTTGGTAATTACTTCCATTTCTTCTGAGGTGTATGGCAATTTCCCTGCCTTCAGCAGCTCCGCTCGGCCTGTAACAGGCAGCCTTTTGTGTGCGTCTAAGTATGAAACAGAACACTTTCCCTCTCTCCAGGCTCATAAAGCACCTGGTTGTTGCTTTGCAAGGAAATATGAAACCATGGTCATTTCTTCAAAGATGAACGTTTGCTTTACTAACATAGAAGGGAATCCTGCTGTTCTGTCTTTGCTCTTCTGTGCTGTAAGTCCTATTCCCTGCAGAATCCGAGTGTAAACTCTAAAGTAATTCTAAATGACAATCAGGCTCAACGCAGGTGATATATCACCACCATGCATAACTCAACTGAACGAGAAACAGTTTGAGTATCTAAGTTTCAGTCAGCTACTGCTATATAACAAACCACCCCAAAAATGAAAAATTGCTTTAAACAAGACAATTAAGGCATGTAATTGCTTAAAACAATAGAATTTGACAATGCGCTCTCGAGTCTACAGATCAGCACAGGGCTCTGGTCTCAGGAGGGATTGCTCACACAGCTGAGGTCTGCTGCGAGCTGCCAGGCAGCTCCTCTGGGCTCGGCTGAGCTCTCTTGTGTGTTTGGGAGCAGGCTGGCTGTGTGCTAGTCAGTAAGGGTCTTGGCTGGGACAACTCAGCCCCCTCTATGAGAACTTTTCCTCCCACAGGCTAGCCTGGGCTCGTCCACAGAGTAGGAGCAGGGTCCCGAGAGCAGAAGTGCACAGAGCTGCTCAAGACCAGGCTCTAGAACACCCACAAGTCCCTTCCACCATGTGAGTGCTAAGCTGAGGAGCCAAGTGCCTGACATCACATCTGTAGCTGGAAACCAGCTGTGGTGGTAGAGTGTACCCCACGGAAAACATCAAATGCTATAGATCAGGGGTTTGGGGGCTTCTAGTGGGGAGGGGAGCCAGTTTACTAGTGCACAACGGAGTCACAGGGCCAACTCCAATTCAAGGGATGGGGGACAAATAGAACCAGCTCACCTCAATTTCCTCGGATTTTCCCAGTTTCAGTCCTGAAAGTCCCATATCTGCCAAATCCCCTCAGTTCCAGGAAAACTGGGAGGATTGGTCAGCTTAGCAACAGACTCCACCTCTTTATGGGAGAAGCAGCAAAATCATGTTGCAAAGTACAGGGGGACAGAGCGGGTGAAGAGTTGCGCACGTATTTGCAATCAGTTCCCCCATAAGCCATGACTAAGTCCACATGCACACGTGGCACCCGCCCACAGTGACTGTGAGACCCCAACACCTGTAAGATGCACCCCAATTGCAGTAGAGTTAAATTTGTAAAAGTAGTTGTCTTCGAATTGGTGAAATATGGTCATTAAAATCCTGGACAATAAAGCCTCGGTTGGGGTACCACAGGGAGCCGGAAGTGATCTATCCACAGAGACAGCCAGGCAGCTTGCAAAGGACGCCCTCCAGCTGAGCTCTGAAGCCACACACTCACTCCCAAGTCCCAGAACAAACAGCCGCAGTCCTCTCTTCCTTCTTCCCGGTCAAGTGCGAACCTCAGCCATCCCTTTCAAGTCCTGCAGGCTGGGGCTGCGCGCTCAGCGTGGACAGTCAGGGGAATGGCAGCGTGGGGCCTCTCTGGCTCAGGCATCCCTGGGGGCTACAGGACAAAGGTGACAGAGTGCTTGGGCTTAAAAGGCTTCTCCTGTGGGATAAAAGAGAGGAGGGAGGGAGGGAGCCAGTAGAGGGACCTGCCACAGCACTGGTGAGGCCATGGAGGGATAAAGCCCAATAACGTGCAGGTGGGTGCCCAGGTGCTCATGAGGGCTGGGAAGGTGACGGCCGAGCCGAATGACAAACCAAGATCCAGGGCAGTGGTTTCCAGCTGGGGTGATTCTATCCCCCTGGGGACACTTGGTAATGTCTGGAAGCATTTTTGGTTGTCACAACTTGGGAAGGAGGATGCTACTGGCATCTAGTGGGTAGAAGGCAGGGATGGTACTAGCATACTACAGTACCCGTAGTATGGACACCGCCAGCAGAGGATTCCCCAGCCCCAGACATCAGAAGGGCCTGGGGTGAGAAATGCTGGTAGAGGGGACAGCATTCCAGGCAGGGAAGGCAAGAGCTGAGGGCTGGGAGGAGAAGCCTGCCACCAGGTGACCTCAGCTGTGCCTGGCCCTACCCTGCCTACCCCAGGGATCCCCCAGAGCCTGGGGCCTGCTTGAGGACTCCTTAGCCCAAGTGAGCCAGGTTCCCAGAGCCCCAAGAGCCGGCCTAGCCAAGGCCTCTACAGGAAGCTGCTTGTTATTCTGCCCCAGGCCCCCATCACAGCTGGCTCCGGGCCCCCGGGACGTGGAGGGGGTTACCCTAATTGCACTAATGGCTTGTAATCAGGCGTAATGGGGGTGTTTGTACACAGACTGAGCGGAGCTGCAGGTGTGCAAGGCAGGCGAGTCCCATGGGGCTCCCAGAGGCTCAACTGCACGCCGCCTGAGAGGCCGGGCCGTAAGAGACTTCGCCAGGGAAGTGGTTAAAACCTCACTTGGGCTTCCCACACTGTGCAAAGAATGCCAGCTGTCTGCAGACCATTCGAGATTTCCAGGTTTCTCAGTTGCCCACCTTCACCGTCCATGTCCAGCCCTTCGGTGGGTGACGTGGAGAAAAGAAAAGCAGGAGGAACCTGCAGAGCTGGGCTGGTCCCCGGGTCACCAGCTCCCATGGACATAGTGAGCAAGTGGGCAGCAGCATCACTGTGCCTGAGATGCCCTGACCTGGAGGGAAGCCACGGCTCCGAGGTCCCGGCGACAAGCACACTCACAGTGATTGTGATTGTCACTATAACCAGCCTTCCTGAGTGAGTGCTATTCCAGACACTACAATCATCTGAGAGCCACAACAACTCCATGTGGAAGGTATTACTACTATTACCCCATTTCATAGAGGAGGAACCTGAGGCTCAAGCAGGTTCGTCACTGGCCCGGGGTCGTGCAGCCATGCAGGGGTGCAGGCTGCAGGCCGAGTCTGTGTTCCAGGGAGCGTGATGAATTTTGCAGAGGTAGAGAGGGACAGGGGAAGCAGGAAGAGGAGGTGTTGACTGAGCGGTGTTTGAAGGATGTGTAGGAGTTGCCAAGCTGAGGATGTTGTCCCTACAGCATCACGGGACGGCCCTGCTACCTCCCAAGACAAGTGCCTAAGACTGAGTTCAAGGGAGCAAGAAAAGGAGAGGAAAGCAGCAGAGGGGCTGGAAAGGTAGGTCAAGTATCAAGCTGGGAAGCCTTGCACTCGGGATCAAGTCTCTATTATGAAGAGATGGCTCTCCTGGCTCAGGTGAGGATGTACTGCAGGCCAGGAGGGAAGATGTGACAGGCCATGCATGTCTGAGCTCAGGGGAGCCAAAAAAAGAGACAGGAAGCGTGGTCAGACTCAAGTTCCTGGTTCAAAGTGTGACTCGGCCACCAACATGCTGTGTCACCTTGGGCAGGTTCCTCGCCCTCTCTGTGCTGCAGCCCACTCACAAGGTTTTCATGAGGGTTAACAGGATGAGACCCTTGAAGCAGCTAGAGCAGTGCCTGGTGCACAGATCCCAACATGTGTCGGCAAATTGCATTGTCCTGGCTGGACTCAGCAAGCCTCAGGGACCAGCCAGAGGG
>NW_007728220.1:153015-157462 GCF_000696425.1 Galeopterus variegatus
TGTGTCGGCAAATTGCATTGTCCTGGCTGGACTCAGCAAGCCTCAGGGACCAGCCAGAGGGGACGGGGAACGGCCACCCAAGGCTTGCTGACATTAAACTTCAGAGTCCCATCCTGGGACACCTCTCCTGCCTCATCCGTCTCCCTTGCCAACTCTGTTATGGATTGAATTGTGTTCCTCCAAGAGGTATGTTGAAACCCTAAAACTCATACCTGTGCATGTGGCCTTATTTGGATATAGGGTCATTGCAGATGTAATTAGTTAAGACGAGGTTATAGGGGATGAGGGTGGGTCCCTAATCCAAAGATTGGTGTCCTTATAAGAGGAGGAGACACAGAGAGACAGGGACATACAGGGAAAAGAAGGCCACCTGACAACAGAGATGGAGACTGGAGCGAGGCGGCCAAAGGCAAGAGACAAGGATTGACAGCAGCCGCCAGAGCAGGAGGAGGCAGGAGGGTCCTCCCGAGGCAGCGTGGCCCTGCCACACCTTGACCTTACACTTGCAGCCTCCAGAGCTGCGAGACAATTTGTCTCCGCTGTTTTAAGCCCTACTTCGTGCACTTTGTTATGGCAGCCCCAGGACACTAACATAAACCCTCACATCAAATTGCTCATCTTCCTGGCCCCCCCTTGGGGCCACCCCATGTCCAGGCTGCCTGATCTCACTCCCTGGTCCCAGCCGCCACCCCTTGGCCAGAGGGAATAAGGAGAAGAGGATGGGACCGCATTTTACCCCCGCCTTTCAGGGACTTCATCCAGTCTGGGTGGCAGTGGTGCTGGTCTGGTGTGCAGCCCCCTCCCCACCTCTGGCCATGCACGGGGAAAGAGCCTCAGCTTCACGGCCCCTCATCTCCACACCGACTCCACGAGGAATTTACCATGGCCCATTCAACAGATAGGAAAGTGGCAGAGTCCAAATTCGAACCCAGGTCTTGGACTCCAAGAAGCACACTTCCCCTGTGCAGTGATGCCAGATGCTGCGGACATGCCTGTGACCCTTGAGAGGCTGTTGCTTGAGCACAGAGACGGATGTCACCCCTGTTGACTACACTTCAAGGAACATGTTGGGGAGGCAGCAGGCTGTCGAAGCACCGAGGAGAGGGGCACTTTGTTGTTCCCACCCACATGGGTGACCACGTCACTATCAGAGCATATGTTCTGAGTGGACCACAAGCCCGCGAGTCCTGTGCACCCACCCCCACACCCCACTACAGCTGCTTTACCTTCCTGTGCTTACCAGGAACCCACCAAGGAGCCAACCTTTCTGCAGACTTCCAAACTCGCCTGTTCTGCCATGGGGCCCAGCATGGAGACCTGCTCCTTCACCCCGTCTGCTTGGGGAAGCCCTGTCGTGCTCCACGCCTCTGCTCAAGCCCCTTGTCTCTGGAGCCTTCCTCGCCTCTCCCGGGGAGGCTTCAGGACTCCTTCCAGTAGCCCACTGCTCCCCTGCACTCATCCAGCAAACATGCAAGCCCACCATGCAACGTCCAACCCCACCTGGCACTGGGGACGAGGAGTGCGCCCCTCCCAGCATCGTTAAGACAGCTCATCACAACTGTAGCATGCGCATCTCCAAATCACAAAAACAACTGTGACTAACAGCGTCCGACACTGCGGAGCCCGGACTGCATCCCTGTTTCAAGCATGTTAGAGGAGTGCGCCCCTCCCAGCATCGTTAAGACAGCTCATCACAACTGTAGCATGCGCATCTCCAAATCACAAAAACCACTGTGACTAACAGCGTCCGACACTGCGGAGCCCGGACTGCATCCCTGTTTCAAGCATGTTAGACACATTAGCACTTCAACCTCGTAACAGTCGGGACTGTCATCCTCATCACCCCCATTTTATAGGTGATAAAAGCGAGGCACAGAGAAGCTAAGCGACACACCCCGGGTCACACAGCTAGTAAGGGGTAGAACAGGGATTTGAACCCAGAGCCTTGCTCCTGACCACTATGCTACACTGCCTCTCTGTAGAAGGGAACAGGACACAATAAGAAAATATCAGAACTGGTCCTAATTTGACTTGGGAACCAGGAAAAGTCATATAAAATGAGATCAGAGGGATCCCAAGAAGTTAGCACAGGTCACCAGGAGGAATGTTTGGAGCACAGGAAAGAACACGTACCAAGGTCCTGTGGCAGGAGACAGTGTGGACGGTGGGAGGAACTGAGACCACTGCGGGGGGAGTCCGTTCAATGAGGGAGACGGGGTGGGGGCTGTGGAGGGTGAGGCTGGAGGTGAGGTGAGATGGCCCCATGGGATTATCCTAAGTATGTTGGGAGGGTACAGGGGACTTTAGCCAGGGGCATGATCTGGTCACTCTGGCCACTGGGAGTGGAACGGATGGTAGGATGGCCTCAGTGGGACCGGGAGGCCCACAGGGAGGCTGCAGCAATGTCCAGGTCAGAGGTGGTGGGGAGGGGGAGAGAGGGTAGGTTCAAGGTACACTTGAGGTGGGAGCCACAGGACTGTGGGTGGCTGGGCTGAGGGGTGAGAGAGAAGAGCTGTCAGAGATCCACCCCAATTTCTGGGATGATGGAGGTGGGAGGAGAGCCCCTTCACCACAAGGTGGGTTGGGGAGCTGGGGTTCCATCTGGGACCTGTTCCTCAAAGGTGGGGACAGCCACAGGGGCCAGAGCAGGAAGGAAGGAGGCAAGGGAGGTGGGGGGTGCTGAGGGGCAGAAGGGGATCAGGTGGCAAGAGACCATTCAGGACTGCAGGAAAGGCAGGGGCTCGGAGGCCCCGCAGGTCCCACCACACGGCAAGCACATTTTAACTGCACGTGTGTGTGGTGCCTGCTTCTCAGTGGTACGTGGTTCCCTGAAAGCACCTGGCCAGCCTGGGCGTTCCTAGGAAATGCTGGTAGGATGGGTAGGGGGTGGGCAGGTGGGCAGGTGCACAAGGTGTTTGCTCTGCAAATGTGGGCACAGGCAGCTGGCCCTGAGGTGGAGGTGACCTGATGCTGCTTGCCACGTGTGCTGGGGTGAGTGAGGTGACCTGGGCAAGTCTGAGGTCATCTGCAGTCGCCATTGGGGCCACAGCAGTTAGAGTCCAGGCAGACAGGGCCAGGGTCTCTGTGCCCACGGACAGGAGGTCCAAGCATTTGAATGTCCCCACTGCAAGAGCCTTCTCCATGACCATTTCAGAGGCTCCCTGGCCACAGACACCACCTGAGCTGGCTGTGGCTGTCAGTCCAGCTCAGCCCCATGGATCTCCTTGGTCACCACCACTGCCGCTCCACACCACTGCCCCCCCACACTCCCACCCCTGGAACCAGGGAGACAGGGCCCAAGGATGCAGTCATCACCCGAATCCCCTCCAGAGAGCTGGAAGCACGGATGAACAGGAATTGCAACCCAGAGAGGCAAGCCCTGCGATGCCTGGCCTTGGACCCCAACCTGCAGGGGAGGACCCCAGGCAAAGGCCGCCGCAGGAGCTGAGCTGGAGGCCAAGACAGCTGGGCGCATCCCTCATAGGGTCCCTCACCTGTAAGCTGTGCAGGAAGGAGCCAGGAGCTGGGGAGGGTGTGGGGAGGTCACGATGGAAGGAGGGGACCCTGCATCACTGACCTGGTGTCATTAGGAGCTGATGGGATAACTGCTGCCGACTGATCTCAGGATGTGTTGTTACCAAGAAAAACAAGGTGGAGTCAGTGTGCCCAGGAGCTACCTGCTACCTGGGACTGGGCAGGGACGCAAACACGCAGAGTCATTTGCATGCATTTAAAGGCAATGGAAGTCCAGCCAATGCTCCAGGAGAAAAAATCCTGAAGGGAAGGAAGGAAACAGGATGGGGGGGAGCAGGGACGGAAGCCAGAGCTTTCCGAATCTACCACGCCAACATTCTGTGTAATTGTACAACAGAATTAACATTTCAAACAACAACCCCTAAAAGCTGAAAGCAAAATATAACCGTCTAAAGAGTTGATAGCATAACCACATGGGAAGGAATCACTTGATGTGAGTTTAAAACGCTGTGATTTTACTGTGTATCCCTGAGAGTTACACCCTAAGGACAAAAAGCAATGCAGAAAAATAAAAAACTTAACCGAGTCTCAGCGATCATACTGTTACTAATAATACTTACAGTTATTCTGAAACTATATTTATGTGAAGATAAACACACAAATATATTAAAGTCATTAGGAATCAAGTTTGCCAGTGCAAGAGAAAGAAGGGACAAATTTAAACTCAATACATTAAATTCTGTAAGCCTTATTTGATTTGGCAGTATCAATATGAGTTTGTGATTTTTTTTTCATCTTTAAAAAAAATAATTTTCCTAACATGTCTAGGAGAAATGACCAACCCAGGAGCAACGAGCACTCCTGCCGCCCAGTGCCCAGGTTGTAGCGCCACCCGCAGGGGACCGGGGCTCCTCAGAGAACGCGCAGTTCCGGGCAGGAAACGTATGAGATGAGCAGGGGCTTCTCGCCATAC
>NW_007728220.1:157509-161242 GCF_000696425.1 Galeopterus variegatus
AAGTCATTAGGAATCAAGTTTGCCAGTGCAAGAGAAAGAAGGGACAAATTTAAACTCAATACATTAAATTCTGTAAGCCTTATTTGATTTGGCAGTATCAATATGAGTTTGTGATTTTTTTTTCATCTTTAAAAAAAATAATTTTCCTAACCTGTCTAGGAGAAATGACCAACCCAGGAGCAATGAGCACTCCTGCTGCCCAGTGCCCAGGTTGTAGCGCCACCCGCAGGGGACCGGGGCTCCTCAGAGAACGCGCAGTTCCGGGCAGGAAACGTATGAGATGAGCAGGGGCTTCTCGCCATACCAGAAAGCAAGACGCACTTGAAGGCGCCCAGGGTCCCATCCGAAGGACCAAGGAACCAAGCTGAAGAGGCTTCCACAAGCCACAGGGTCGAACTGCAATGGACGGAAACATATCAAATATGTTCAAATTCACGCATTCAGAATGACGGGGGAAGCCTCGCCAGGGTCAGTGAAGGACGCAAGACGAGCAGGGCATCGTTTTGGAAACTGTAAATCAAGGCAGAGGATCTTGCCCGTCTCCCAGCTGTCCATCCCATGGAGCTGCACCTCCACGTCCCCAGCGGTGGACAAGGGGACGCTTCCTCGGAGGGAAGGGTTCCATCCTCTGCCGTCCTGGTGAACTGACGGAGGGAGGCGAGGGCTGCCACGGCCGCGATCGTGGCAGAGAGAGAGACAGACAGCACCGCGGGCTTCCTCACGGACAAGTGCAGCCACCTGATCTGATGGGGCCTCAGAATTAAACGCGGGCGTGCTGGGACACGGGTCAGAGGAACACGCTCAAAGACACCTCAGGGATGCTGTTGGCAGAGTCCAGGCCAGGGACTCCCCAAGAGTCACAAGACCAGTTTCCTGAACAAATAAACTGCACAGAAGCGAGAAAGGGAAAGGGAGAGGTGGAGGGACCCCCGTACACTGAGACCCAGGGGAACTCTCATTTGCATGTCTGGACCTTATTTTGAAAATTATTGTAGCAAAACTCCTGTAAAAAACATCCATGATACAGTCAGGGAAATGTGAACCCTGAGTGGACAGGGACAATATTAAGGAATTTATGTTCTTCCCTTCAGATGGGAGAGCGGTGTCGGGGTTGTGCAGTTTTAACAGCCCTCGTCTTTCAGAGATACGCTCTGAAATGTTATGGGTAGCTCTCCATGCAATGACATGGCAAATGTTCATAATTTATAACTTTAAGTGACTGTGGCATGCTACAGATCAATGCGTCGAATGCGATCCAATTTGTTTTGTAAAGAAAAGAACAAATCTAGCTGTCTGCGAGGCAGCGCACTTGCTTAGACCTGGAGAAAGATCCGAAAGGACCCACCGAAGGCTGGCACCGGGCATCTCTGAGAAGCAGCTAAGTAAGGAGGGTGGGGTGAGCCTTTCACGCTTCACTTGCAGTAAAAACTTGCTTTGTGGAGAAAAGTAAAATGCTGTCACCATTCTGCAACCCCCCATGAATGAATGGTTGTGGGCACTGGGCCTCAGCAGCTGCCCACATCCCAGAAGAGAGGACCCAGGCCCGAGGTGCCCAGCGCTGGGAGAGCCAGCACCACCTGCGAGCAGTCCTGCCCGGCCCCAGCCTGAATCCCAGCAGCTCCAGGCACGGCTGCCAGCTCACGGGAACCGCAACCAACGGATCCAGCCAGCCAAACCCCAACTGCGGGCCACACCCAGGTCTACACTTTACCTTCCACAAACAATTCAGTTTCCCTTTACACTGTAAGAGAGAAAAAAAAGAGATGAAAGGAAACCCATAGAGTAAAAATGAACTTAATGTCAAAAAAGTTAATGCTTAGACCTTATTTGGATCCAGAATCTAATAAGCTTTAAAAAACAGACACATAAAAAAATTTAAAAAATAAATAATAATTAAAAAAAAGAACAGAGAGGCAGTGGGGGGTGTAAGTACTGCTGAACAGCTGATATTAAGCCACTGTTGCTATTTTAAGGGTGATAATGATATTGTGGTGATGTTATTTTTATTTTTAAATCCAATCTTTCATAGACACATATTGAAATTGAATTGAAATGAAACAAAGCCCAGGATGGGCTTCGAATAGTCACAGGTGAGGACCGTGGGAGGTTCCGGCACAGGCAAACCAAGACAGGCCGCAGCGGTAACTGCCGGGGTGACCGGGGCGTGGGCTCGGGGGACAGTTCTCACTGCTTGAGTCTAGGTGGGAATTCCCCACCGTAATTTTTGCAGTTCTCCTTGTGGGTGGTGGGGCATTAAAGGGAGACATGGCACGGTTTACACACTTGGAGGGAAAGGAGAGGAAGTTGCCAGCCAGCGTGTTGGCTGCTGAGCTTGGGCAAGAACCCCCACAGCTTGGAGCCTCATATCTGCCTCTCGTTCTACAGCCGAGGTAACAACAAGACACGGATGTGGAGGGCTCAGGACCTGGGGTAGAGCCACACTCAGTAAATGGCAACTTTAAGAAAACTCCAGAACCTGAACACTCAGGCCTATAGCAATGGAGGAAGCCTGAGCGTGTGGTGGGTCAGGGAGACCAGTTAGGAGGCCCTGGGGACAGACAGGGAGCCACGACAGAGCCTGAGTTTGTCCCGCCGCTCCCAGTGCTGAAGGACCCTCGCCCCAACCTGTGAGCTCAGAAGCCCCCGGCCTGGTGGTTAAGCACACCCTCTGCCCGGGGAGGAGACAGCCAGGGGCCTCCCCAGATGTCCCGGCCCAAGCAGAGCTTCACAGGTGCAGCTCCAGCCCTGGACGCCCCACCTCCTCTGGGCTGGACACACCAGACAGAAAACGCCCAGGAGGCCAGGCGGGGACCTCAGGGGACCGAGAGCACCTGAGTTCTGGAGCACCAGGTCCAGGAAGGGTGCAGGACGGCAGGAGGCTCGTGTTGGCATCTTTATTCTACAGGCAAGGACACCACACAGTGAAGGTTGACGCCCCGCCTGGCTCCCAGCCCTGTGGGGGTTCAGTCAGGGGTACAGAAGCAATTTAGCATTCCCCTAGCTCCGAGGAAAGCCTGCAGGCCCTGGGGTCCCCCCCCCACACACACAGGGATGAGCACTGACTTTCCAGGAAACGCTCAGGCTTGGTTCACTGCCACCCATCCCCTCTCCGTCCCCGCCTCTCCCTGATTAGGAGGCAGGTCAATGATGTCAAGGAGAAAATGTCCAAATAAACCTCGAGTGCCTTCCCCTTCTCCATCTGCCTAAATCCTCTTCCTCCTCTTTCTCCCAGCTCTGGGTGGAGGGTCCTCCCCAGCGCCAGCCCCCGGTGCTCCCACACACACTCCTGCCCTCGGGGCTTGGGCTGGCCGGACGTCGCGCCTCCCCAGTTCACAGGCAGCCTTCTCCTGGGCTTCCTGCCCTTGCTCAGCAGGAGTCCTAGCTGCTGCCCCCGGGCCCATCTCCTAATGCCCCACTGTCCCTGCCTGCACCATGGCAACAGCCACCATCAGGCCTGTCCCGGCAGCAGCTGCAGTCACTCCAGAGCCCACGCTTACACTGTCACCGACCCCCTCCGTCCTGGGGGAAACCCTTTGACCAGCGAGAGACAGGAATGCCTCCCTGCGCCTTCCTCCCCAGGATGATTCTGACTCTGTGGGTCCAGGGGGGTCTTCAGAGTCCTCCTTCTTGGAGGTGGCCTTCCTGAGGGAGCAAGGGCTGCACTTTCCCATGGAGCTGCCACCACTCAGGAGCATCGTCTGTGGTGCTCCCGCCCCAGCCACCCCCACCCCCA
>NW_007728220.1:161937-167744 GCF_000696425.1 Galeopterus variegatus
CCCACCCCCCATCCTGGGCTGCTCCCCCGACTCCACCTTAGCACAGGGCCCTGCCTCAGGCTCCACGGCTCACCCAGCACCTGGGTCACCTGGACGATGTTCCATCAGCACAAGGTCCCTGCTCTGGGCCATGCCCACAGGGGACCACAGAGTGTCACCATCAGCACAGGTGCTCCATGGGGAAGAGGGGAGCTGTTTGGCTTTCACTAAGATGAATCTAAGACCTGAGACCAGGTGATTTTTTTTCATCTTGTAGCCTTTTTAAGAAAAATTATCTATGAAGATATAGACATACTCCAACCCTGGGAAGAGTGACACTTCTTTGAGAGCCCTCATCTTGTAGAGATGCGCTGTCTTCCGTTAGCGAGTCGGCATGATCCGGTGCTGCAGAGCAGACAGGCCTGAGCTGCTCCAGTGGACTTGGGGCCCCATATGCCCCCAGAGCAGACGTTCTCTCTCAGGTCTACCTGGCAGGCAGCCCTGGGGCTGCTGTGAAGAAAAAGGCATCGTAGAAGCGGGGGAGAAGGCAGTGACAATGATGGGGAACCCCTGGCCCAGGGACCCCACCTGTGGGAGGCCCCACTTTCTGGGTCAAAGCCCCATGATTGCCTGTGGGGTGCGACCTTTCCCTCCACGTGGCGTGTGTCACTCCCTATTGCTGGTGCCCACCCGTCTGGCTTCCCTCCCCACTAGCCTGGGAGGGCCTGGGAGCTGCGGTGTCTGGAGCACCCCAGGCGGGAAGCTCTGGTTGACTTGACTTGCGTTGCCAGGCAGCAGGCGGAGACCCTCACGGTGCGCAGCCACATTGCTGTCCTCGGCGCTGACACACACGCCCTGCACACACAGTGGGCATCTGCCCTCCCCAGGACACAGTGGGCATCTGCCCTCCCCAGAAGAAGAGCACGGCCTTGCCCACCTCCTCCCCACGACTCCACGGCGCCTCTGGTCGCGGGCCTCCCTCCATGGCGCTCATCTTTGCACCAAAACACTGCGCCCTCTTCAGCCTGTCCTCATGCAGGCCTTCCAGTTTGGGGTCCATTCCCACTGGGCCCCTCCAGCCCCTCTCCAGGGCCAGGTCCTCCAGCTCGGATGGTGACCCAGTGAAGAGACGGGAGAGGGGAGGGTCACTCCAGCACTTGGAGTCTCCCCGCGCAAGAGTGACCCAGAGGTGCAGGGATTCGTTTTCTGATTGAGCCCCGCAAGCTGGAGGACAGTGAAGGCCAGGCGCTCGAGTCCCCATGTGCTGGGCACCCCAGTGCAGGCAACCCTCACAAAGCCACCTGATGGCTCTTCCAAGCAGGGACGATGGTCCCCACCTTACAGGTGCGGAAGATGAGGCTTAGAGAGATCCAGTGTGCTCCTTCCACAGGATGCTCACACGACATGCCTTGGACCCCGGCCCTTGGAATCCTGGGGATCACCTAATCCTACCTGTCCATCTTATAGGAGGGGACATGTGGTCCAGGAGGAAAGTGAAGGCCAAGCCCAAACTCTCTAACTCCAGTCCTCGTCCTCCTCAACAGGCCTCGTTCCCCACCTTGGATACTCTCTCCCCCTCTCTGGGCCTCAGTTTCTCCATCTGCAAATGGGTCTTTCAGAACCTCCCCTGCCAAGAGCCGCCAGGAGGCCAACTCGGGCCATGCATGCTCGGTGCCCAGGACGATGCCATCCATCCTGCCTGCCTCCAGCCCAGCCCAGCCTGTGGCGGCCGGGCCTGCCCCTCCTGCAGCAGCAGACGCTGCATGGGGACTGAAGCCTGGAGCGATGGGGGAGGCTGAGTGGGAGGAAAGTCCCACCCACAAAGGCTCTGCCAGCCTGAAAGCCTGTCATGTTCTCTGCAAAGGACAAGATCGGCGAGGTTATTAAGCACACAGAGACCCACAGACTGTGGCCAGGAGATAAGGAAATCTCCGTCGGATGACTGTGGGATGGAGTTTTAGTCCCTTTCTTCTTCCTTTTTTTTTTTTTTTTTTTTGGTTTTTTTTTTCTTTCCTTAACTTGGGTATTTTCAAGCTTAGAGGTGACTGCTCTAATCAAACCAAGAAACCAGCAGCAGGCGATGGATTTGCTAACAGAAAATGGATAGTTCAAAAAGGGGGGGGCAGGGGAGGGACTTATTCCAGAAACATGGGGAAACAGCATCTCCTGGTCGGATGGCGATGACACCGTCCCAGCTCCCACGTAGCCAAAAATTTAGAGTGGAGGTGAGGCCCCACCTTTGGAAGCCTCTAATGTGAGGGAGGAGACAGGGTCTGCCTTCAGGAGGGCCCCAGTCTGATGGCAGAGAGAGAGCCACTCGCTGGGGAAATTCCAGTCCAACGAGGGCACCAAGGCCTGGCCTGGGTGGGAAACTCCAGCACACCCCAGGCGCTCTCAGGTGCTCCTCAGGGTGTGACGCACCCCCCGGGGACAGGAGGCCTCGCTGGGTACAGCTGCATGTCAGGGCCGCAGCCACAGATGCACACCACAGAGCATGCCCACGGCCTGAGTCACCCTGTCCTTGCTGCGGGAACCCAGGCAAGGGTGGGGGCAGGGCTCATGCACAGAGTGGCGCACCGCATCTAGCTCTTGGGCCACGGGAAGTGCTGGCCCGAGTCCTGACGGAGGTGTCATTACTACATCCCATGTTTGTAACTGTCCTTTACACAGGAGTGGACAAGCTTCGCCACTTCAGGTGGAGGCCCAGACAAGGCCACGGCCCCCCAGAGAAACAGGCTTGTTCGTAACCTCAACTTCCACGTGAAAACAGGCTTCAGAGCACACAAACGCATGTCTGGAAACATGGTCAGATGGGACCAGTGACCCTGGTGCAGTAGCAGCTCCCTCCCTCTCAGCCTCCCCCAAAAAGCTCTGTAACCAGCATGTGGCACTTGGGGCCTCCCCACATGCTGTTCCCTCACCCAGAATGCTTTTCCCTGCACTCTTCATAGGGCAGCTGGCTCCTTAACCTCTTCTAAGTCTCAGCTGCCTTGCTTCCTCCTCCAGGCAGCCCTCCCAGACCACCCCCAGGTCGTTCTCCATCTCAGCCCCCACTGCTTGCCCTTGCCCTCTTGAATGACAAGAATTACAAACTTGGGTTTGTTTACACACGTCTGTCTGCCACCCCCTGCCAACCAGAATGTCAGCTGCACAAGGGTTCGGGTGTGTCTCTCATTCTGCAGGGCCTGCGCCATGGCAGGTGCCTCATAAATATGTGCTGAAGGAATAAACGAGGCTGCCTCTGCCACCATGTCCTCTCCCTAATCACCCCCCACAGCTGTGAGCACATCACAGGCATCTTCTGGCTGAACCTCCCGTTCTTGCCATGTCAAGCCACCACAGGGCTGGCAGATGGCACAGGGTGGGGTCTCCTGTCTGCCGCCCAGTGGCCTACTCAGTCCTGTGTCTAGCTCTCGCTTCTCCCTACTGCAGGAGGTCAAGAACCGCGACCACAAGGTTTTGCACCACTTCCATTAAGAGGTGGGGCCCGCTGCCCTCCCCTTGAGTCTGGGCTGGCTGTGACTTGCTTTGATCCACAGAGTGTGGCAGAAATGACTCTGGGCCCAGGTAGCAAGGACCTGGCAGCGTCCACTCACCCTCCTGGAGGCCAGTGCCATGCAGAGATGTTCCACTGGCCACTGAACCTCTTCTGAATCCCCAAATGGGACCTGTCATTCTCTCGCTTAAAATACTGCACTGCCCACATGACAGAGCTACAGCCAGCAGCTGGGGTCGAGGGGAGGCCTAGCGGGAGGGCAGGACACATCCACAGTTCAGGACCTGCAGCATGCTGGGCCACATCCCTGAACCTAGAGTTGTGGCCAGCATTCCAGAAACTCCTTGGCCGGTGCCCACAGCAGCATCCGATTGTCCCGCCACCCCGTGTGCTGTGGGGGACGCCTCTTCTGATCCCCGCTGTTGCATGATTTCTTGGTGAACCTCGGAAGCCACTGAATGCAGGAAGTGTCTTTTCCCAGAGCGCCTCCAATCATCTCTCATTCTTTAAACAAGGACATGTTCCGTCGTAAATGAGACCAGCAGCTTGTCTCCAACACAGGGAAGTGTCCTAGGCCCATTTCTCACAGAATGCAGGATTTTCATCCGTCACTTTCCTTTGCTTGGATTGGATTTTGTCCAGCAAAGTCCCCCATCCAGCTGCAGCTTCTGAGCTGGGGAGTGAAACCATCTGCATACAGCCTGGGAGCAGGCTTCTTTCTCTCTCCGTGGCCTCCGTGTAGTGGCAGTCCAGGCTCCTGGGCATGGCATTCAAAGCCCTCCTGCCCGCCTCCAGTGGTACAGCCGTGGGAGCCTCTCAGCATCTCCGCTCCTTTGCTGGCACCATGCCCTATGCCTGGCCTCCCTCCAGCTCACACATGAGCTCATGCAGACCCACCATCCCCAACTGTTACTATAGCTCTTGCTTGGTGGCCCCTTGTCCAGCCTCTAACTCCTAGACCCCACCCAGCTCCCCACCACTCACAGGGCAAAGAGTCCAGGACCCACCATGTGACCTGTGAGGTCCCTACGCCCTCCAGGCCAGGTGTCTCACCCTTGACATGCTGATGCTGGGGCCAGGCAATTCTCTACAGTGTGGCTGTCCCGTGCACAGAAGGAGCTTTAGCAGCATGCCTGGCCTCCACCCACTAGATGCCAGTAGCACCCCCACCCCACTGTGACAATAAAACATGTCTCAGGACATGGACAGGCATTGCACACATAGCCAGAAGTTCCCTGGAGCAAAACCGTCCCCCAGCTGAGGACCCTGTTCCATGCTGTACCCTCCAGACCCTATCTCACACCATGGGTTCCAGCCTCAGCAAATGACAAGCATGTTCCTGAACACCCGTGGCTGTCCACACCCTAATGCCTTTGCATCCACTGTTTCCTCTGCCAGGAATGTCTTCCCCACCCTACCCCCAACATCCAGAGACTATTCCAAAGATGTAAATCAGTTCCCACCACCCTCTTCACAAGTCCCCGAGAGGCACAGAGCCAGGAGTCTTTCAGCTGCAAGTGACATGAACCCACCTCAAACCAGCTTAAGAAAAAAGGAAAGCGATTGACTGGGACCAGTCAGGAAACAAAATGCCCCGGGGCTTCCAGACCAGGAAACACAATGCCAGGAAGTGTTCATGTGGGGATATGAAACGCCACCCACAGGACACAGAGGCAGCCCGCAGATCCACACCTACAGCACGCTGGCACCTCCCTAAATAAGCAGCAGGACAACGCGGGGAGATGGTGTCCCTACATGGTAGGGGCTGCCCTTGGGAACTGGGATGGGGTGGGGGACACCTGCAGGCACTGAAGCCAAGTGCCAGCAAACAGGCAGAGAGGCGGAGAAGTCCCATGACCCCTGCCCACCCCCTCCACTCTCCCCACTGGACCCAGCAGCTGGAGCTTCAGTGCTGTCGAGGCCGGAAACCTCTGCCAGAACCTCGGTGCTGGCTGGGTGGGGAGAGCCCTCTAGCAGGCCCAACAGTGCCTAAGACCACAGGGGCCTTCCTGTGCACTCGGGATGAAGCCCAAACCCCTGACCACAGCCTGCAGGACCCCAAGCTCAGAGCTCACCTCCTGCTACCACATCCCGGCCATGATGTGCAGCTTCCCGTTCCTGACGCTGTCCCCGGGCCTGTGCCATTCTACAGCAGGTGTCACCTAAGCAACTGCCCCCAGTCTGCACGTCCCCTCTTAAAAACCTCCTCCTCCCTGAGGCCCACGTGGACCTCCCTCCCTCCCCTCGCGCCCTGAGGTCATCTCACAAGTGCACGGCTTCACTGTTGTGTGTGTCTGTGGACGTGTCTCCCTTTGCCTGGGGGGGGGGGGAG
>NW_007728220.1:168005-201632 GCF_000696425.1 Galeopterus variegatus
CCCCCAAAGGGCCAGCCTGAGGCAGGAGATGCAGAGGAATCTGTGGCATCAGAGAGAGGCAGGGCCTGCAGGGATCTTCTGGCTGGTTCTTCGGTGGATCTTCATGCTTGAAGACAAGCCAGGAGGAAGGCAAGCCCGTGGGCTCACGGGCCGAAGTCAGAGCACAGTTATTTGTAGCCCTGTGTTCATGAACGGAGGCTACAACGGCCCCTGTCTGGAGTGGACTGCCTTGGGATGGTGAGCTCCCAGCACAGGAAGCATCCAAGCCAAGGCTGTGGGCACATGCCACATGAATGTCAGGGAATTTTCTCCAAGATTATCTGATTCTCAAAGGACTCCTGAAGGCGAACGGCATGGCTCAGCGTCAGGGATGGGCAGAAGGGCACAGACAGGGCCTGGGTGCTCAACCAGCTCCGCTGGGATGCGAGCCAAGTGCTGAGTCCACGTGGGTGGAGCAGGACCTGGACCCAGCGTGTGGACCCCTCTAGGGTGCAGCTGAGACCTGCCATGAGCTCCTGCAGGCCAGGAGCTTGCTGCAGCCCCGCCCTCAGCCAATCCACCCCGGCCCCCCCAGCCTGGACACAGGGCAGCTCCAGAAATGCCCTCAGCCTCTGGTGGGCAGACAATGCCTTCAGAGTGGGAGCCTGGGACAGAGCCCTGGCTGCAGGGAAGTAGCTGGGCCACCACTGCCACCCAGAGGCTGGCTAGAAGCCAGGCTGCCCCACACAGGGACAACCCCACGAACCGTCCAGCCAGCCCAGCCAGGCCCACAGTTGGGTGGCGGTGTGCGGCCAGGCTTAGTAATTCCCTCCACAGGCCCAGAGGTCTTCAGGTCAGGCCCTATGACCCAAAGAGGCCACAGAAATGTCCTGGGACCCTGAGAGGCAGCCATGGGGGGCACAGCCTGCATGGCAGTGGACCCTCTGTCCACTCACCCTAAGCACACAGATGGCTCCTTGGCATCACAAGGAGAAGCCTGGAGGGTGCAAGGGTCCTTAGGCAAGGCCTGCACTCCCTGGCCTCAGCAGCCTCATTTGGGAAAGGGCCCTAGAGCCTGGGATGCCTCCAGCTGTGCGGGTCCCTCAGCTCCCCTAAATCCAGTCTCCCTGCTCACGGTTCTGTACGTCCTTTCCCTGAGCACAGACGACCTGCCTGCCCAGGTCTTTAATGCAAATCCCTCTCACATGTGTTTATCAAATGGAAAATTAAGGCTCAGACAGGGGACGTGGCCTGGTGCCTGGGACTCACCTGGATGCACCCTGTCACGTGGCCCCCAAGCTTCCCATCAGGCACACTGGTCCCTGGGTCTGTGATGGTCCGTGCTGTGCCCTGGGTCCCAGGGAGGCCAAGGTGGGTGGGAGGGTGCCTAGCAGGAGAGCAGGGCCATCGTGCCCTACCCAGCAGCATCTACACAGACTGGGGGGACAAGGAGTCTTATGCCAACAAGCCCGTGGTAGGCACCGTGCTGACCCTCAGCAGACGTCCCTTCCTTCCATCCTCACAACCACGCTGGGAGGCAGGTCATGTTCTCCCCATTTACACAGGAGGAAACTGAGGCCTGAGTTTACCTGCCCTGCAGGAAACAGAGCTGGGGATGGGATCCTGGCCAGCAGAGACCCCAAACCCAAGATGTTAATATGACAACTCAGGTCGGCTCCAATACACGCCGATGCACGTGCTCAGGGCCACGCAGGTGCCCCTCCCGCCACGGCATTACGTTATTATGATTCTGTAATCATTGAGGAGTAATGTCCACTTTCCTCTTCCTTTTCTCACGTGCCCCATGGATGCCCTGCAGTTCGGGCAACACCAGCTTGGTTGACAGAATAATGGAAGGGCAGTGGGGTGGGGGAAGCATCCTGCAGTGTATCCAAATGAATATCAACCCCCTAATTTTACCAAAAAAAATAATATTCATAACAATAACAATATCATAGTCCACCATTGACTCCCACAGCCAGATGGCAGCTGTCTGGGGCCACAGAGCAAGCTGTGTCCTCAGTCAGAAAGGTCATACAGACAGACAGCCTCCTGCTACTTAAATGACAACCTGAAACCAGCTGGGCACCTGCCCAAATCTGACCAGGGAGCTGGCATCGACCAGCCCAGCTCCAGAAGCTGTTACAGCGGGACCACTTGCCAGTCCTCACTACGGGTCAGCTGAGCTGCCGTCCCCTGGGAAGGCCCTGAGTCTGAGGCCTGCCAGAGGGGGAGGTAAATGGACCCCTGCCCAGGAGGGAGGGTGGGAGGGGGGCAGAGGACAGAGAGGACAGGAGGCTCCTAGAACTTCACCAAAGCAAGGAAACTTAGAGGTCAATGACTCCAACCCCTTCATTTTGCAGATGGGGAACTGAAGATCAGAGAGGGTAGGTAACTTGCCCGTGGTCACACAGTGACAGGGTGAAAATTAAGCCCAGGGCTTCTATCCATCAGTCCAGGGCTTTTGACATGCACCTGCCTCCCTGACTATCTAACTGCCAGTAGGAAAGGAATCCTACAGTTTCACTACTGGAGAAGCCACAGACATCATTTCTCCACTCACCCAAAATCCATTTAGCCATCCTCCCATCCTCCCTCACTCATCTATCCATCAATCCATATCTCCTTCCATCTATTCATCCGTCCTCCCACCCGCTCACATCTATTCACATGGGCATCTATACCCAATCTCTCACAACTCATCCATCCATCCTTTCACCCACCGATGCATCCATCCATCATCCATCCAACCATCCATCCATCATCCATCCAACCATCCATGCATCCATCCACCCACCATCCTTTCTCAGGCCCCATCCATCCACCCACTCATTCGACAACAGTGAGGCCCTGGTGGGGAGCAGGGCCCATAGTGAGTACGTGAGGCTAGCACTGTGGTTCCAGCCCATTGGCCTCCCAGGACATGCTGCCAGCCAGCCTTGTTCTGAGACAGTGTCCTTGCCTCCATCCTTATGACTCACCCTGTCAACACCTGCTGAGTCCTGCTGCCGGCAAATAGGGGCACTGCTCCAGCCGCCCCCACACTGAGGCCTCGGCCACCCCAGGCACCACCTGAGCAAGCACCGCCCTAGCTGGGGAGAGAAGCCCTGGAGGAGGGCACGTCCAGCCTGTGGGTGGGACTCAGCCTCAAGGGTCCTCAAGCCCAGGCATATGAGAAGCCTGGCCCTGGCCCAATCTGCCAAATGAGGCCACAAAGGCCCATCAAGGTTAACTGACTTGTCCAAAGTCACACAGTTCACAAGCAGGCAATGAGAATAGGGCCCCAGCATGTCCCCAAGCAAAGCTTGTCCGCCAGCTGTTCTGCTCTCTCCCACCACGCTGGGTTGGCGGGTGTGTTAGTCCGTTTTTGTTGCTTATAACAAAATACATGGGACTGAGTATTTTATAAAGAAAAACAAAATTTGTTGCTTACAATTCCTGAGGCTGGGAAGTCCAAAGTCCATCTGGTGGTGGCAACAGTGACCCAGGGGTTTCACACTGCAAGATGGTGGGAGCAGAGAGAGAGAGAGAAACAGACTCTCTCCTCTTCTTTTAAAGCCCTCAGAACCACACCCCTGACCACCATTATTAATCCATCCACTACTGCACGGTCCTACAATCCAATCACCTGTGTAAGGCTCCACCTTTCATTTACCATAATAGGATTTCCCACCCTCTTAAGAGTCACAGTGGGGGCTAAGTTTCTAATACACAAAACTTGAGGGGACACAATTCAAGCTTCAAGGAGTTTGGGGGGAACATAATCCAATCCACTACATTCCGCCCCTGGCCCCTCCAAACTCATGTCCTCTTCGCATGCAAATATCCATTTCATCCCCAAAGTCTTAACTTGTTTCAACTCAAGAGTCCAAGGTTCCAAGTCCCATCTGTGAAATTAATACAAGTTATCTACTTCCAAAATACAATGGTGGGACAAACATAGGGTACATATTTCCATTCGAAAAGGGAGAAACAGGCCAAAAGAAAGGGGTAACAAGTCCCAAACAAGTCTGAAACCTGGCAGGGCAGGCATTAAATCTCAAAACTGGTGAATCTTATAACTTGACTCCACATTCACCATCTCTGCACTCTGGTGTGGGGACTGTGTCCCCAAGTCCTCTGGCAGTTCCGCTCCAGTGGCTTTCCTGGTCTCAGGTGATGCTTTAGCTCTCACAGGCTGGTGTTGCACGCTGGTAGCTCCACAGGTCTGGGATCTCCATGGTGGTCCCGTTCTCATGGCTCCACTAGGCATGACACTGATGGGCTTTCTCTGCTGCAACTCCAACCCCACATTTCCACTTGGCATTGCTTTAGCAAAGGTTGTCTGCAGTGACTCCGCCCTTGTGACAGATCTGTTCGTGGGCCCCCAGACTTTTCCATACATCCTCTGAAACTGGGATGGAGGCTCCCAAGCCTCCACAGCTCTAGCATTCCACGAGCCTGCAGACCTAACACCACGTGGACGCCACCAAGGCTTCCAGCTTGTATTTTCCAAAGCTGCAGCTCCAGCCACAACGGGAGCCAACTTACCCTCAGCTGGAGCAGCCAAAGCAGCTAGGGATGCTGGTGCTGGAAGCAGCTTCCCAAGATGGCCCTGGGCAGTGAGCCTGTGGAGGGCTCCTCCGGCCTGTTCCCCAAAACCATTTTGTCTCCCTAGGTCTTTGGGCCTGAAATGGTAGAGTTGGCCCCAGAGGCTTCTGCAATGCCTTCAGGGCCTTTCCCCCTTCTCTCAATAATCCCTTCCTTTTGTACTAATCTTAGCATTTTTGCATTTTTCTCCCAAAAATGCTCTCTGCTTCTCTACCACATGGCCAGGCTGCAAATTTTCTAAATCTTAATACTCTGCTTCCCTTTTAAATTCTGGCTTTATGCCATGCCTTTGCTGCCATAACTCAACATAGGCTGTTACAAGTAGCCATGCAGCTCCCTTAATGCTTTGCTACTTAGAAATTTCTTTAGCCAAATGCTCTGGTTCACAACTCCCAAGTTCCAACTTCCACAAAGTCCTAGGGCGTGGACACAATGCAGCCAAATCCCTTGCCAGTTCACAGCAAGAGTGATCTTTCCCCAGTTTCTGATAAACTCCTGATTTCTTTCTGGGACCTCCTTAGAACGGTCTTTACAGTCCATATTTCTATCAGCCTTCTTCCTGCCACCACATAACCATTCTCTAAGACATTCCAAACTTTCTCTCATCTTGTCTTCTTCTGAGTCCTCCAAACTCCTCCAACCTTTTCTTAACACCCAGTTCCAAAGCCACTTCCACATTTTCAAGTGTCCATTATAAGCAACACCCCAACTCACTGGTACCAGTTTTCTGTATTAGTCCATTTTTGTTGCTTATAACAAAATACATGGGACTGGGTTGTTTTTGTTTTTAAAGATGACCGGTAAGGGGATCTTAACCCTTGGCTTGGTGTTGTCAGCACCACACTCAGCCAGTGAGCAAACCGGTCATCCCTATATAGGATCCGAACCCACAGCCTTGGTGTTATAAGCACCACGCTCTCTCGAGTGAGCCACGGGCTGGCCCGGACCGGGTATTTTATAAAGAAAAACTAAATTTATTGCTTACAATTTCTGAGGCTGGGAAGTCCAAAGTCCATCTGGTGGTGGCGACAGTGACCCAGGGGACTCACATTGCAACATGGTGGAAGCAGAGAGAGCAAAAGGCAGACTCTCCTCTTCTTTTAAAGTCATCAGAACCACACCCCTGACCACTATTATTAATCCATTCACTACTGCAGGGCCCTACGATCCAATCACCTCTTCAAGGCCCCACCTTTCAATTACCATAATAGGATTTCCCATCTTCTTAACAGTGTCAGTGGGGGCCAAGTTTCTAATACGTAAGACAGGGGACACAATTTGAGCTTCAGAGAGTTTGGGGACATGATTCGATCCACTGCAGTGGGCCAGGCTCACCCCTAGGCCACACTCATGTCCCCATCGCCCAAGCCCCCTTCTCGACTGTTGGCCCATGGGAGGGGCTGCTCATACACAGCTAGGGCCCAGCCACAGGCCACGAGGCAGTGTCCTCGCCCCGAACGGGGGGAAATAGAGGCTCTTAGAGGCTGCAGTCACTTGCACAAGATCCTAGGTCAGCAGGCGAGCTGGTTGGAGTGAGGCCCGGGTCTGTCTGGCGGCACGCCCAAGAGATTCTCATGACACCCCCTACCCCATCTGTCCCCTCCCTCTATTCTGGAGCATGTGGGGCCCAAACCCAAGATGCCGTTGTGGTCTTGGATGCCTGAGATCTTGATGTCCCCTCTGGATGGGACAAAGCCCTAATCATAGTCATCCCACACAGCTCACTCATTCAATCATGCAACAAGTATCTACTCGCATCTACCCTGCCCTGAGGCTGCACCTCTGCCTGCCTAGGCCCAGCGGGCTCTGAGTGGGGACCCCACCCGTCCTCAGCTGCAGGAGAAGCCTGACCTCCTCCGACCCCTGCTCCCACCTGGGACCCCTCCCTTTTGCCAGTCCCTCCTGGACCTCACATACACCCTGCAGCAGTTGCCCTCAACACCTTCCCGCATACCCTCCATGACCGAACCCACCCTGACCCCCGGGACCTGATGTAGGACCAGGCTCACAGCAGACGCTTGGTCAGGGCGTGACGAGTGAGTGAGAGAATGACTGAAGCACCGAATCAGCTCACTCCATCTCAGCCAAACCTGCGCAGGGCCCACCACACGCAGAGCCTGCACTCTAAGCTAGGGAACCAGAGGCAATGACCGCAAGGCCTCTGTTCTGCAGGAGACACGCTGGGGGCCTCCTTCCCCATGTGTACTGAGGCCCCACCCTGGGAGCTCACCAGGCCACGTGTGGCCAGGGCAATAACAGTGGCCAGAGTGAGAAGGAGCGGTTGAGAGGGAGCTGGGAGGAAGGTCAGGGCCTGGGTAGGCCGGGCAGTCCTCCAACCACCTGCGGGCAGGAGACCCAAATCAGCACTTTGTGGGTGTCCAGATATGAGACCAGAATGGGAGTCTCACCGGAGGCAGCTGTGTCCCCGTGGAGATGCCAGGAGCAGTGCCCAGGATTATTTGGACATCTCCAGGCACAGGGAGCCTGGGGTGGTGGCAGTGGGGACAGCATGACCACAGCCGACAGTGCCGGTGCTCACCACAGTGACTTGGCCTGCACAGGAGGGAGGTGTGGCCAGGACCCTCCTCCAGCCGGAACAGGGCTCAGTGGAAGCGGAGGCGCCCCCCGCCCCCACCGTCTTCCTGCAGCAGATGTGTCTCCCCCGCACCCCTGCAGCACACTCTCCCCTCCCCCGCTTCCCGAATCGGTTCTATTATCTGATTCACAATATCAGTGTTCTAATACTTAAAGCGGATTTAAATTAGCATAACTGGCCCTAAGTGGAAATAAATTAATGTTAAAGCATATGAAGTTTCTCCAGACAATTAGAACCTGAACTAAATTAAATTAATATCTCTAATCTCTCTTATTCTCACTTCAGATCCTTGGTCTCCAGATGGTGTAGGGTCTCACGTGGACATGCACGGTGCTGAGATATGCCTCAGTCAGGGAGGAAGATGGCTTGGCACTGCCCTGCCCGCAGCCTCCTGCAGATTCTGGGAGACGAGAGATGGAGGGAAATTGAGGCTCCGAGGGATGTCATGCCCGGGCCGCGGACATGCTGCAGAGGGCAGCTGAGGAGGGCTGGGCACAGCATTCAGTGGATGTGGACACTGAGTGGGGTGAGCTCAGCAGCCCCTCCACTACCCTCACCCCCAACCCTGGGGTGGGGTGGGGTCAGTGGCTGCTGTGGACACTGAGGGTGGATCTTGAGGTGTCCCAGACCATCCTAGAGAGGGGTCTGGAGGCAGCAGCTCCAACCTCGACACTTGGATCCATTTCCAACTCAGTCTCCCCAACAACCTCACAGGGTGAAGGTCCTGATCCCACCTTGCACCTAGAAAAACCAACATCCAAGCCCAAGTCCACTGAGAGTAGGTGGCCAGCAGGGACTCCAACCTCGCTGCAGGGCTCAACCCAGAGGAGGTCACACATTCTTTGCTGGATGTGGCATCCAGCAGAGGGACCCTTGACTCTCGGAAAGGCAGCCCAGAATCTCCACCTCCTGGGTCTCTGCCAGAGGTGCTGCCCGGACACGCCACTGCCCCGTTCTGGGCAAAGGCCAGCCGTGAGGACCCAAGAGCCAGCCATTCCAGGCACCTCAGCTAGACAGTCAGCCCTTCCAGTCCCCTCTGAAAATCACCTGATGAAGCTGGGAGTCAGCCCACATCCACACTGACCCCCTTTATCAGAGGGACTAACTGCATGTAGCCTGATCCTAGAAATGACATTGCCTCAGCATTGCTGCGTTTTCTCCACCAGAAGCACGTCACCAGGTCCGACCCCCACTCAAAGCACTGTACACCCAGAGTGGGGTCACCGGGGAGGGTCTCGGGAGCTGCCCACTGCAGAAATAAGGTGGGAGGCGGGAGACGATGCCCAGGAGGCAGCCAGGGCTGGGCCGAACCCCAGAGCCTAAGCACAGAGCACGGGAGGCGGTGAGCAGCTCTGACGCTCTGGACGACCAACGGGAGGTGGCTGCTGTGTACTGAAGCGTGGCCTCCCGAAGTCATGGTTGAAGCCCTCGCCCCTGATGGCATGATACCAGGAGCTGGGGCCTTTGGGAGGTGATTAGACTGAAATGAGGTCATGAGGGTATGCTTAGCACCCTCATAAGAAGAGACACCAGGGAGAGCCTCTCTCTCTCTCTCTCTCCCCCTCTCCCCCCACCCTGTGAGGACACAGCGAGACGGTGGCCATCTGCTAACTAGGAAGAGGAACCTCACATGACACCGACTATGCAGGCACCCTGATCTGGAACCTCCAGCCTCCAGACTGTGAGAAATAAATTCTTGCTGTTTAAGATACTTCTTCTGTCGCAGCCCAAGCTAACGCAGGCAGGGGCTGACGGCAGAGGGACAGTCAGGGCCCTGGCTGCAGTCCAGGGGAGATGAGAGGGAGGCCTGCACCTTGCTGGGCCCTCGTGTGTGGCCCCCAACCCTCCAGGATCTACTGAGAGCAGCTCAGGCATGGCGAATGCCCCCCCCAACCCTGCGTCACTCTGCCTTGTTGTGACAGGTCCATCGATACCACAAATCCTTGCTGCAGAGACAGTGAGGATGAGCTCCTGACCTGGGGAAGCTTCCAGGGGGGCTGGGGAAGGCCAAGATGCAAACTGCAGGAGCAGCTTATGACAAGACCCAAGACTTGGAGCCCTGACCCTGCAAGTAAGAGGAAAAAGTAAGTGGACAGAGCTAGCCCTGCCCTCAGAGCTGCCAGCCGGGACAGCATCCACAGGGTGGACCACCTGCCCCAACCCTAAATAAAGTGACCCATCAGGGTATAGCCCTTCAACAGGCTGCTGAAGAAACTGCATTCATTCTCCAGCCTCGAAAAATACCCTAGAGAAAGACACATTGTGGAAGGCCAGTTTAAACGCAGAACACTCAGTCGCCCCAAAGTTCAGAGGAAGAACACACAGGTATAGAAAGGGGAGCACCAAAGCCCCACGCCCAGCCTGCTGCTGCCCCACTTCTATTTCCATGACAGGCCGACCCTATGCAGTGGCCGACTTCCTGCACATGCACATGGGTGCCCAACCTATGCTCACCTCCCCACAAACAGCTGTCCTGGGCCAGCAGAAGATATCAGAAGTTCACACACTGGCAGCCAGGCCTATCCTTGATCAGGCTCAGGCACACACACACCTGCAGCCTGTTCTGCCCTCAGTCACACCCCAGGAAACACACGCCTGTATCCTGGTCTGTCCTCCACCAGGCTCAAGGACACACACCTGCAGCCTCTTCTGTGCACCACTGTATCAGTCCGTTTGTGTTGCTTATAACAGAATACACAGAACTGAGTGATTTATAAAGAAAAATGAAATTTATTGCTTACAGTTTCCAAGGCTGGGAAGTCCAAAGTCCGTCTGGTGCTGGTGACAGTGACCCAGGGGTCTCACATTGCAAGATGGTGGAAGCAGAGAGGGCAGAGAGACGGACTCTCTCCTTTTAAAACCCTCAGAACCACGCCCCTGACCACCATTTTTAATCCATTCACTACTGCAGGGTCCTACAATCCAATCACCTCTTCAAGGCTCCACCTTTCAGTTACCGTAATAGGATTTCCCACCCTCTTAACAGTCACAGTGGGGGCTAAGTTTCTAATACGTAAAACTTGGGGGACACAATTCAGGCTTCAAGGAGTTTTGGGGGGACATAATTCAATCCAGTACAACTACCAAGTCCTGGGACACAAATCTGCAGCCAGCTCAGTTTCTGGCAGGCCCCAGGACACACACCTGCAGCCTACTCTGTCCTCCATCATGCATCGGGGAACACACCTGTAGCATGTTCTCTCCTCCATCAGGCCCCAGACATACACGCCTGCAGCCTGCTATGTCCTCCACAAGGCCCAGGTACACACACACACGCAGCCTGTTCTGGCATCCACCAGGCCTGGGTACAGAGGTAGCTGCAGCCACTTCCATCCTCTGGCATGCGCAGAGACACAAACACAGGCAGCCTGGTCTGTACTCCACCAGGCCCTGGGACAAACCCAACAGCATACTGTTGTGTTGTCCACCAGAACCTGAAACACACACACCCGCAGCCTGTTCTTTCCTCCACCAGGGCCTGGGACACACACACCCGCAGCCTGTTCTGTCCTAGACCAGACACTAGGCATGGACACCTGCAGCCTGTTCTGTCGTCCATCTGGCCCCAGGACACACACCTGCAGGCTGATGGATCCTCTACCAGGCCCCGAAACACATATACCTGCAGCCTCTATGTCCTCCACCAGGCCCCCGCACACACAACCTGCTGCCCATTTTGATCTCCCCCAGACTCTGGGACATACACACCTGCAGCCTGTTCTGTCGTCTACCGGGCCCCAGGACATACACAACTACAACCCGTTCTGTACTCCATCAAGCACTGGGACCCACACACCAGCAACCTATTTTATCCTCACACAGGCCAGAACACTCACACCTGCAGCCTGTTCTGTCCTTCACCAGGCCCCGGAACACACACACTTGCAGCTTGTTGTGTCTTCCTTCAGACATTGGGACACTAACACCTGAAGCATGTTCTGTCCTCCAACAGGTGCAGGGACACACACCTGCACCCTGTTCTGTCCTCCACCAGGCCTGTGACACAGAACTGAAGCCTGTTCTGCCCTCCACTGGGCCCAGCACACATACCTGCAGCCTGTTCTTTCTTCCACCGGGCCCTAAGACATACACATCTGCAACCTGTTCTGTCCTCCCCTAGGTCCCAGGACATACACCTGCAGCCTGTTGTGTCCTCCGTTAGGTCCACGTGCACACATACAGTCTATTTTTCCTCCACCAGGCCATGAACACACACACCAGCAGCCTGTTGTCCTCTACCAGGCCCCCAAACACACACCCTTGCAGCCTGTTCTGTCCTTTTCCAGGCCTCAGGACACGCACCTGCAGTCTGTTCTATCCTCTACCAGGTCCCAAGACACACACCCGCAGCCTGTTGTGTCCTCCACCAGGCCCCTGTACACACACACCTGCAGCTTGTTGTGTCTTCCACCAAGCCCCAGGACAACACAGCTGCATTCTGTTGTTTCATCCACCAGGCCCCAGGATACACAACAAANTCCACCAGAACCTGAAACACACACACCCGCAGCCTGTTCTTTCCTCCACCAGGGCCTGGGACACACACACCCGCAGCCTGTTCTGTCCTAGACCAGACACTAGGCATGGACACCTGCAGCCTGTTCTGTCGTCCATCTGGCCCCAGGACACACACCTGCAGGCTGATGGATCCTCTACCAGGCCCCGAAACACATATACCTGCAGCCTCTATGTCCTCCACCAGGCCCCCGCACACACAACCTGCTGCCCATTTTGATCTCCCCCAGACTCTGGGACATACACACCTGCAGCCTGTTCTGTCGTCTACCGGGCCCCAGGACATACACAACTACAACCCGTTCTGTACTCCATCAAGCACTGGGACCCACACACCAGCAACCTATTTTATCCTCACACAGGCCAGAACACTCACACCTGCAGCCTGTTCTGTCCTTCACCAGGCCCCGGAACACACACACTTGCAGCTTGTTGTGTCTTCCTTCAGACATTGGGACACTAACACCTGAAGCATGTTCTGTCCTCCAACAGGTGCAGGGACACACACCTGCACCCTGTTCTGTCCTCCACCAGGCCTGTGACACAGAACTGAAGCCTGTTCTGCCCTCCACTGGGCCCAGCACACATACCTGCAGCCTGTTCTTTCTTCCACCGGGCCCTAAGACATACACATCTGCAACCTGTTCTGTCCTCCCCTAGGTCCCAGGACATACACCTGCAGCCTGTTGTGTCCTCCGTTAGGTCCACGTGCACACATACAGTCTATTTTTCCTCCACCAGGCCATGAACACACACACCAGCAGCCTGTTGTCCTCTACCAGGCCCCCAAACACACACCCTTGCAGCCTGTTCTGTCCTTTTCCAGGCCTCAGGACACGCATCTGCAGTCTGTTCTATCCTCTACCAGGTCCCAAGACACACACCCGCAGCCTGTTGTGTCCTCCACCAGGCCCCTGTACACACACACCTGCACCTTGTTGTGTCTTCCACCAAGGCCCAGGACAACACAGCTGCATTCTGTTGTTTCATCCACCAGGCCCCAGGATACACAACAAACAGCCTTTTGTGTATTCAACCAGTCCCTGACACACACCGTTGTAGCCTGTTCTATCCTCCACTGGGCTCCAGGACAGGACAGTCACACCTGCAGCCTGTGGTGTCCTCCACCATGTCCCGGGACACACACCTGCAGCCCGTCTATCCTCCACCAGGCCATGGGACTCACGCACCTGCAGCCTGGTCCACCCTCCATCAGGTGCAGGGACAAGCGGCACAGGGCACAGCCACCTCGCAGTCTGCGGAGGGGGAACAGTGTGATGTTGATAAGTGAGATGGTAATTGAGGGCCATGGGGTCATGACACCTAGTAAATACTGACACGGAAGGCATCAAACACACCCAGCAGGTGACTGCCTCTGCAGAACTCGGTTTCACCTGCTGTAAGATAAGAGGGTCACATCCCATTCATTAGTCGTCTGTGCCTCCCACAGCTTTGCTCTCCAAACATTGTGCTCCCCGTACATTCACGTGCATGCGCTAGCATGTGCATATTTCCTTGTTTACAAATTTCTTAGTGTGCCACCGGACTTGGATATGTCTGAATGCCCAGGTACAAGAAGGGAGAGTAGTTGCTGACAGTGCATGTGGTCCATGTTTCAAATCATGTTTGTATTATTTCGAATCGTTACCTGCACTTTTTCTCAGAGTTGATTAGATCCATGACATTTCGGCTGGACATCTGGCTGCTCTGTTCCCTTTGCTGGGACTAGAGGGATGGGGGACATAGTGTTTGGGAGACAATGGGGAGACGCAGAGAGGACTCGGTTTCACAGCCTATCTCCTACCAGCGAGTTGCAGCACTGCCCTCATGGGACTAGAGGGATGGGGGACATAGTGTTTGGGAGACAATGGGGAGACGCAGAGAGGACTCCGTTTCACAGCCTATCTCCTACCAGCGAGTTGCAGCACTGCCCTCGGAAGTGCAGGAGTCTTCCCAGAGCCCCTCAGTCCTGTGCATCTGCCCAGGCTGGGCAGAGCCCGATTGTGCCAGACGTGCCCTCCTTGTGTGCCCAGGATGTCGGCTGAATTGAGTACCCCTGGGGCATTCATTTCCGATGTTTATTTCTAACCACCTGAAGAGTTTCTCATAACTCAGGGCGTGATAATAACAGAAGAAATAAATTCACTGAGAAATAATCCACCTGCAACAAAGTGCTGCGATTTTATAAAGTTATTAATCATTCATGATGAGATCAACTACGGAAAGGAAAAAAAGGCAGTCTCTTTACCCCTTCCCACAACAGAATTTTTTTAAACCATGGGGATCGTTTTTGAAAACAATTCTCTGCCTGATTCTCTGCTCTTCCCCAAAGCCCCCATCTCTGATCCATTCCGGGTACCTCGCAGGCCTGTCTGGCTGCAGGGCCTCAAGCCTTTATGGTCAAGGGCAGGGCTCCTCACGGGCGCACCAGGCCGAGGACAGAGACTGCATCAACTGTGTGGCTTTTCCCTGGTACCCACCTGCTGCCCAACTCCAACGCCGACTGTCGCCCAGGACAAATGTTATCCTTCCATCTGTGTGTCCTTGTGCACTCTGCGTACACCATGGTCACAGGTGAGAGCCCACAGGCAAGAGCTAATGGGTCTTTCTGGCCCTTCTGAGGCAGGAGAGCAGCTTCCAAGAGAATCACACCCCCAGGAAGCCAAGAGGCCAAGGTGTATCCCAGGCCACACTCACATCCTACACCCCGGCCCCTCTGACACTTATCTCAGCCTCCCAGACCTGCCACCTCTAAAGCAGCTTTTTAGATCTTGGTGCAGACTTGGGTACTCTTAACTAGTTTGATTAAAATATAACCACCCCTCCAGGAAGGAAGGCCTGAGATGCTGGCTCAACAAATCAAACTCTGCTTGACCACGGGTCGTGTAGAGCGTGGCTGGGGACTGCTACATCCATCATTAGTTGCCACAGGGCTTGGAAGAGGAAGAATCCCCAGGATCATGCAATCCAACCCTCAGATACAGAAACAAGGCCCAGAGAGGGCAGCCACTCACCTGCAGTCACACAGCTAATGACAGACACATCTTTCCCCTTTCACCGTGCACACACCATCACCACTAAAGCCAGCGTGTGCCACCCATCCAGGAAGCAGGGTCTGCAGGGGTAACCAAGAGAAAGGGAGAAGAGCTGAGGTCACTCAGGCCTGAGATGCCAAGATGGTAAGTCCTCTGTGTTGCAATGGACAAAAAGCCTCAACCCACGGTTAAGTCAAATAACAAAAAGCATTTGATAAGATGCATTTAGAGTTGTTTTTCCCAGAAGAGTACAGAGAGACGGCTCAGCCAAATCAGATGGAAATGCATTCTTGTGTTCAGCCGCAAGGATTTTGAGGTCTTACTTTGAGATCTTATTATACAAACCACAGGGATTTTGAGGTCTTATTACAAACAAAACTTCTGAGGTCCCTGGCTCTCACCGCTCCCCATGCCCTGCGGATGCGCGTCCTGAGGAGCCTGACGGGGAAGCAGCGGGGAGGGCAAGGCGTCAGCCCTCCCTCTCGCCCCCCCTTCCCACCTCACTGTGGCCTCCAAAGCTGCCGCCCCAGCCCCTCCAGTCCTGGCCTGGCCCCTGCTGGGCGATGAGAGGGAGGCCGGCATCTCCAGCTCAGACCAGGGGAGAGGCCAGGAAGTCCAGCCACCTTGGGGCAGAAGCAAGCCACAGGCTGGCAGCAGAGCTAAGACTCACCACGAGACCAGAGGGTGGGCAGCAACTTGCAGCACCGGGAGGCACATCAGGATGCCCAGATGCCAGCGGAGACTAGGGCAGCACCTGGGCTGGGGTGGGACCCCAGCAGGTGACCAGCACTACGCAAGTGCAGTCCCTGCAGGCCTTCCCCCTCCACACGCCCCTGCTCACCGCCCTCCAGCAGGGTGGACATCCAGAGATGCAGCTGATCATGACACTCCCCGCTCAGCCTTTGATGACACCCCCATGCCCAAGGGACGCCAGCCATGTGACAGCAGACCCACCTCCCTTCCAGCTGGGCTGAGGGGCCACCCGCCAGCAGGGAGGCTGAAGTGTCTGCCCAGAAGCACAAGTCACTGGGCACCTGAGTGACTGTTCCACCGATTCCATTTGCTCTGCTTTTAATAAGATGTCAGGCCTCCCGCTGCCAGGGAGAAAATGTCATGTTCCGAGCAGCAGGGATCTGGCAGCCTGGGCCTATTTTATGGCCGAGTCGAATGCAAGTCTGAACAGGAAGCAGAGATGGTGGGGGCCGAGGAAGGATGAGGCCATCAGGAGAAACCCCTGGAATTTGGGCACTAGGCCAGGTGCAGGGCAGACGCGAGCTCCTGTTGGTAGAAATGGCCTTGTGGGCTCGAAGCAACCAATGCAGAAAGCTTCCTCTTGAAATTCGAGTTAGATGACATCACTTCCTGCCACCTGTGGATTACTAGAGAGAGAACGGGAACTCCGAAGGCACAGAGTGGCCTCATGTGACGTCGGCAGTGTGTGAGTCCCTACCATGGTGGGGGCCGAGGAAGGATGAGGCCATCAGGAGAAACCCCTGGAATTTGGGCACTAGGCCAGGTGCAGGGCAGACGCGAGCTCCTGTTGGTAGAAATGGCCTTGTGGGCTCGAAGCAACCAATGCAGAAAGCTTCCTCTTGAAATTCGAGTTAGATGACATCACTTCCTGCCACCTGTGGATTACTAAAGAGAGGACGGGAACTCCGAAGGCACAGAGTGGCCTCATGTGACGTCGACAGTGTGTGGGTCCCTACTGTGTGCTGGCGTGATGGGATGCAGAGCAAGAGAAAGATGCCGCCCAGGACCATGCTCTGAGCTTAGGCTCATAATCCATCCCATTCCCTACAAGCGTCCCATACTCAGCAGGTCCAAACCCAAACCCCTGCCTTTGCCCCACGTGGGTTTTGCATTGGTTTTCTACTGCCATGTAACAAATTACCCAGCACTTACGGACTTAAAACAACACCCGACACTAGCTCTGTTCCTTCCCACCATGTGGGTTCAGCTGGGCTGTCTGCTCAGGGTCTCACAGGCCGAAAGCAAGGTGTGGGCCAGCTGGACTCTCACCTGCAGGCTCTGGGGAGGAATCTTCATCCAGGCTCCTCCAAGTGTTGGCAGAATCCAGGTCCTTGCGGTTGTAGGACTGAGGTCCCTGTTTCCTTGCTGGGGTTAGTAGAGGCTGTTCCTTGCCCTAAGGCCACCCCCTCCTTGTCGCAGGGCCCACTCCATCAGCAAGTCAGCAATGGTGCGTGGGGTCCTCCTCAGGCCCCAGTTTCTCTGTCTTCTTCTCCTGCTGCCAGCCAGAGAGCTCTCTGCAGTTAGGGGTCCACCTTGGGCCCACCTGGATAGTTCAGGCTCATGTCCCTGCTCAAGTCAGCTGTCCCCAGGAGGTGCTGGCAGGTGAGGCAGGGACATGCCCACAGAGCACCCCCTGCCTGGTGCAGTCAGACGTAGGACTAAGACACACAGCCACCATGAGTTCAGCCTGGGTAGACCCAACTTGCAGATGAAAGAAGGAAAGGTCAGAGCAGTGACAGAGCTCACTGCAGCCACATGGCCAAGAAGTGGCAGGGCCAGATTAGGAGACCCTTTGTAGTGCACTTCTCAGGACAGTGGCATGATGTAGCTCTGTCCCTCCATAAAGTGTGACACAGCCAAAAACCTCCCCTTTCGTCTTTGCTGACACCCACAGCTGAGCCCTTATGGGACTCCTGAGCATCCTAGAGGAAAGGAGAGCCGGTGAGTGAGGACGCGGCTCCTGGAGGGCAGAACCTTCCAGTGCTCGGGCCAAGGAGGCTTCCCCAGGCACAGTCAGGGATCCAGCTGTCCTCAATGTCTTGCCTCAGCACAGGCATCTCCCCCCAGGATGACAGGGCCTCCCCAGGCAGTCTGCAGCCTCTGCAGACCTCTGGCTGGCCCCAGGTCCCCAGACCTGGTGGCTCCTGGGCAGAGTCAGTCTTACTCAGAGCTGACCAGGTGACAGGGCCAGAGAACCAGAAAGTGCATCAGGCAGCTGCCACTCTGTCTGTGTGACCTCAGGCACGCTCCTTCGCCTCTCTGTGCCTCAGTTTCCTCACCCATAAAGGTTGATAATAACCTTTCCTAACCATCCAGCTATTGTGAGAAGTTCAAAGCACCTGTTGTGTGAAGTGTTTAGAACAGCATCAATTAGGGCTGGCCCGTGGCCCACTCGGGAAAGTGCGGTGCTGATAACACCAAGGCCACAGGTTCGGATCCCACATAGGGATGGCCGCTTAGCTCACATGGGAGAGTGTGGTGCTGACAACACCAAGTCAAGGGTTAAGATCCTCTTACCGGTCATCTTTTAAAAAAAAAAAAGAACAGCGTCAATTAAACACTGCCTGTTTTTAGAAGGACCACCCAGACAGTAGCCAGAATGCCCCTCCTGCCCCTGTGCACCTAGCACACACACATACACACACATACATGCACGTGTACGCACGTGTGACCATGCACATGCATGTGTGTGTATTCGTGTGTGCACATGCACATGTGTATGTGCATGCACACCTGTGTCTTCATGCACACACTGCAAACGTGTATGTGTGTGGTGCACACACGTGTGTACATGCATGCGTGTACTCCCACACACGCACATCTGTACTTTCTCCCTGCACTGGGCGGACAGAGGAAGGCGCGGGCCGTGCCTCCTGCCTTCCTCCTCCACACCCCACCTCAACCCTCCCCCGGCTGCCTGCTGCTGCTCCCACCCAGCCCCAACAGCCCCAACCAGCAGATGCAACAAAGCCCCATGACCATGTCTCTCCCACTCCCCCACCCCATGGCCATTGCACTTTATGGCACTCAGGGAGCTAACCTGGGGACACCCTGGCTGACAGATGTGTTCATCTGAGGCCTTGATGTGGTGGCTCCCTGCCACACACTCCCTTCCCCGTAGCCAGATCAGCTCCGCACTCGCCTGATGGGCAAGGCCCCGGCCTCAACCACCACTGCCCAGGCCTCACCCTCTGCCACCAGGGCCTTCCTCGACCTGGAGTCCTGCGACAGCCATCCTGTGGAGGCAGGTTAGCAACTGAGCAGCGTGGCTCGTCACAGAGGTCAGTTCTGACGGGGAGAGAGGAGTGACCCAGAGCCCGGACCTTGCCCAGGGCAGGGGAGAGGAAGGCAGGCCCAGAGGACAGGCTGCTGCAGGGCCACATCTCAGCACCAAGGGCCTGGCACCCCCTGGCTCCTCCTTCATTCTGGGGAGTCAGAGCCCGGCACAGCCGAGTGTTGCTTTGCATTGCTTCACACCCCACGGATTTGTCACCCCACTTCCCCTGGGTGACAGAGATGCAAAGGATTACTCAAAGCCCATCTCTACTGAGCAGTGAGAGGCCCCGAAGTGGTTAATCTCCTGGAACCCTCAAGCAAGAGGCATCCCTTTCTTGGGAAATTAACCCCAAATTGGGGTTCTCTTCCTGCATTTATTTTCCAAAGCAGGAAGTTACAGGAAGAGACATAGGTGGGGTTATAGTTTAACAGTATAGGCTGGTAACTTTCAGTGAAACAAGCCAGATGACATTCCAGTAGACAATCAAGTGGTCCTATCAGCAACAGTTTGATCTTAGCAAACATTCCTTCCTATAGCAATTTCTTGGTATCTTTATGTAACAGTCAGTAACTAGTCTGTCTCTGAGCCAGCAACCTGCTGTGCCACAATCCTTATCTTGCAACAGAGACTTATAGCCTGAGGGAAATTTCCAGTCCTCCACAAGGTCAATATTTGAAACTACAAGTCTTTGGAAAACCAGGCCCTGTGAAGTACATATGCTTTTTAGTATATTCCACAGTGGAGGAGCAGAGGAGGCCAGCACTGCTGGAGTCCTGGGCAGAGCGGGGTGCAGGCAGGTGACAGGGACCCACTGAGGGCTCAGTTCACAGTGTGACCTTGAACAGTGTCACAAAAACTCTTCCATGCTTAAAAATTATAGTCATTGTGAATTAATCATCTGTGAGGTATGGAGCCAATTAAAGGCAGACACTAATCCTCGCTCTGGCAGCCTCACAAGGCTGTGCTTCGCATGGCCATCCTTGTCACTCCTCACAGGACAAGGTGGTTCCTGCTCAGATCCCCTTCTTGAGCCCGTCCTGGCCTCCAGCTCCCCCAACACTGGGTACAGGGTGCCCAGCCCTCAGCCAGAAGAAGAGCAGGGGGCAGAAGAGGAGAAAGCACAGGCACTTAAATAAAAACAAAGAGCCGACATAACCTGCAACTCCGGAAGGACACTTTCTCCATGGCCTCTGCTCAGAAGACATGGTCCCAGCTGATGGAGATAATTGCCTGGCCTGCAGGAAACAAGGCCTGCTGATGAGGGCCAAGGAAGGCCCCGCCATCTCTCCCAGAGTGGGACCGTGTGTGCCCTGAAGGGGCCTGAGGACAGTCCCCAAGCAGGCTTTGGCTTTAGTCCTAACCTGCTCCCCAGCTGCTATGAGAAGCTGACGGCAGATGTCCCTCACCCCTCAGCCTGGAGGGAGGAGCTGGCTCTGGGCTGAGCAGGGCCTGGCACCCACCTTAGTACTCTCTGCCCCACCTCTGTCTACATTGCCCTCAGTTCCACACCCCCCACTTCCTGCTGCAGCCCTCCTGCACCCCTCCCCCCTGCACCTGTCCCTCTTGTACCTGTCTCTCCTGTACCTGTCCCTCCTGCACCTCTCCCTCCCGCACCTCTCCCTCCCTTCTCACTCCCTCTCCAGCCCCTCCTGCCTTCTCTTAACTCCCTCTTAGGGGGAAGATCCTTGAACCACATCTCGATGGGGTCAGGTGAGGGAGACAGGTGAGAAGGTAGGGAGAGACTGCACAGGGCCCCGGCAATGGACCACCTGGGGGCCACACCTGGAAGTGTCAAACTATAGGTCAAGGGCAGAGGGTCTGGTTAAGGCAGGGGCTGCAGGATCAAGCTCCAGATGGTCTGGGAACTCAGGCTGGGACAGCAGGAAGACAGCCCCTGAGTCCAGATACTGGCGGGACCCTTCTCCAGATGCTCACTGCCCTCCAGAACTTTCAATACTCACCTTATAACTGGCCAAGCCAGCAGCTGGGCTGACAGCAGGGCCCAGCGTCCTGCCCACCTTGATGAGCTCCTGGTCAGCCAGTGGGCAGGACAGGGGCAGCATACCTGGATGGGGGTGTGCACAGCCTGGGGGACCACTCCACAGGGTGGAAGGACAGTGCTGCAAAGCAGGCAGGCCATGGTCCCAATGTTGGTGGCCAGTAGCCTGGGGACACTGACCTAATGGAGGAAGGAGCTGTGAAGGGCATTAAATGCCAGGCCAGGGAGCTGACTCTGGATTCTGAGGGCACTGGGGAGCCATCGAAGTTTTGGGAGCAGAAAAGAGCCACAGGAGGAAGGGCGGAAGTGAGGAGAACCGGGGTGCAGTGGATCACGCTGCAGATGCTGGCCACGCCCATCTCACAAAGGCCAGGCTCCGAGCACTGGGTTCTGGAGAGGGCGCCGGGGCACTCCCTGCCACACCCCAGCTGCTTCAGGTCAGGGCCTGAGCGGGCCAGTAGCAGTGGCCACAAGACTCACCAGGAACAGGAGCCGCAGGATTCAGAGAAAAGGGCAGATTCAGGTCAGAGCACCCAGAGACTGGTGAGAGGCGGTGCCTGGGGCAGGAGCAGGGTGTGGTGGGTTCCCACAAGGCCAGGATGACCAGGCAGGGAGCAGAATCCAGTCCTGCCATGGGCTGGGCCAGCACCTCGAACCCCAGGACCATGGTGTGGGGAGGAGGGTCCACTCCAGCAGCCACATCAGGGATGTCAGCAGCTGCCCAGCACACAGCCTCGCAGAGAGCAGGACTTTGTGAACGAACAGTTCTCCCACCAGGCAGCACCCGCATCGCAGCCAGGCCTCCCTCAGCAGAGGGCTCCACCACCTCTTGCACGGCAGTGGGAACGGGAGGGGGCGAGAATGAGCAGAGGTGATGCAGAAGCAAAGCCCACCCTTCCCACTCAGCCGTGTCTGCTCCTCTGAATTCACCAGACCCCAAACCTTAGGACCAGAGGTTTAAGGACAGACAGAGATCAGAGAGCCATAAACACCAGGAAACCAAAAGGGATGCGGAGGCAGGGTTTTTCCGTGCTGTGAGGGGCCTGAGGGGCCTGGATTCAGGGCCCGGGTCCACAGCTGTCTGCCCACCTGACCAGGGAGCCTCTCTGAGCCTTGGTCTCTTCATCTGTACGACGGACAAGAAGAGAATACTGAGCACATGGGGGCTGAGGCCAAGAGGGAGGCCGCGTTGATGTGGAACCCTCAGTACCAAGCTCGCCTCCCCTAAGCCAGCCGCAGGCAGGCGCTCTCTTCCTGTCCCTCTGCACCAGCCACATCACAGCGGCCTAGAGTCGGGCAGCTTGGACCCCAGCCCCACACTGCCAGCCACACCAGCAAGCCCTGAGCTCCCCCTGTCAAGGTGGACTCCTGGAGGACAGGGTACCCCAAGAACCTTCTAGCAGGAGGCCCGCCCATGCATGGAGCCACCCAAGGTCCAAGGTGGCACAGCCCCCCTGGTGCAGATGACTAGGAAAGGACAACTGGGATTTAATCTGAATTAACCTGAGTTGCTGGCACCGCAGCTGCCTGCCCACTGGCATGGTGCTGCCAGGGTGCAAAACTCGTGGCTGACTTCTAGTGGCTGCCCCTCTTTGGGACAGAGGGAGAGACAGAGGTGGGGACAGAGACAGAAAAGGCAGGGCATCAGAGCAGTCCCCAGCCCAGGAGCACTGAGAGCAGCCGCTCCTTCTGGCTCCTCAAAGCCCCTTCCTAGGAGAGCTGCCATCCCATTCGCAGGGAGGTCTCATCCTGGAGACTGGGTCGCCTACTTCCCCCGACACCCTCACCCACCACACAAGGCCACTCTCGTTCCCAGGTGGCACAGGACGCCAGGTTTTGGCCATGCTGGAACACCTCCCCATCCATGTGAGCCCCTCCTCCCACAGCCCTGAGGACGGGTGCTCTGTGTGCACATGGGGGGCCGAACCCTTCTGCCAGGGAAGCTGCTGGTCCCTGCTCTGCTGCTCACACCAGACCCTCTTGGGTGCCCCCCATTCTTCATGCCCCTCCTTCTCAGGGGCTGCACTTCTCCATGGCTTGCAGACCCCAGGCCCACCCTAGCCCACCTCTGAGCATGCCCCCTCTACCTGACCACCTTCTCACCTCTCTATCCTGCCGGCTCTGCCCTGGTGACACCTCCTCCAGAAAGCCCCTTCCAGTCTCCAGCACACCATCCTCAGGGACACATCGACACGCATGGCTGTGGCCACCCTGGCCTTCCACTCTGGTTTCTGTTCATGGGGTTAATCATACTGTCCTGGCTGGACAGAAGCTCCCTGAGGGCAGGACCAGGGCTGTCACAGTCACAGGGGTGACCCATCCCTGGACACTGAGGTGCTGGCTGCTTGCTAGACCCTCCGAGGAGCTTGTGCAGAACACGAATACCCAGCCCAACCAAGTTTCAGATTTGATTGGCGGAGCAGGCCCTGAGCATCAGGATTTGTAGATGTTGAAGAAACACTGTGGTGACTAATGACCATGAGGCACCCTCCCCTCCACCCCCGATGCCATGGGCCAGGTGGGACCAGCCACTACTTGGGCCCTTTGTACCCCACACTCTGGCCCTGCAGGAAGCCCCACCCTGGGAAGGAGATTGGAGCTGGACCCCATTAGCTCCCAGTAGGCCCTGCAAGGCCCTTGCTCGCCCCCAGGACCCCTGGGGCCATCCCAGCAGATAACAGTCGTGGAGGCCACCAGGAGAAGCCCCACGCCATGTCCCCTGGCTTCAGATCATGGCTCTGCCACTTCAGAGCTGCTGGGTCTCGTTGACACGGCTCACCCTCTCTGCCTCACCTGTCCCCACCTGTAAAATGGGGGAGGAGGTACTGCTGCCCAGCATTTCCAGGAGGGTCAGCTAGGGAAACACACATGAAGCACCAGCGTCACTGCAGCTCAGAGGACAGGCTCAGAGCCACCGGCCGTCATTATCACCACTGCCCCTGCCCCGGGGCACTGCCCCAGTAGTGCAGGCAGATCAGAGCATGTCAGCACCACCCTGCTCGGCTCCCCACAGCCCTGGACACTGACTCGTCCCTGCCCACAGCACCTGTTTCTGTGGCCACTGGACATGGGGGTGAGCCAGCCCTGTGTCCCTTCAGCCCCTCTAGTCCAGTCACCCAAGGAGCCCATCCTCAGAAGTGGCCTGCAATCCTCGGGTCACAGTGGTCCCTAGTGGCACCTTCACAGGCCTCAAGCCAGCCCTTGGCCACATGGAAGCTACTTTGCAGCAACATGAGGCTGGGACCAGGCCCCGTAGGCATCTCCGTGGACAGGGAGCTGCAGCTGAGCAGTTGATTGTGATATGGTGGACCCTCGCCCCCACCACGCATTCAGGCCATGCCGCCTGTGGGCCGGACCCCAGGAGGGCCTGGTGTGTAGTCTGTTCAGACGGCTATAACGGAATAGCATGGCCTGATAACAACACAAATTTATTGCCCACCATTCTGGAGGCTGGAAGTCCAAGATCAAGGTGCTGGCCATTTTGGGATCTGTTGAGGGTGCTTCCTGGTTCATAGATGGCACCTTCTCACTGTGTCCTCACGTGGTGGGAGGGGCAAAGGGGCTCTCGGGTGTCGTCCTATAAGGGCATTGGTCTCATCCTATGACCTAATGACCTTGCAAGGGCCCCACCTCCTAACACCATCACCTCGGGTGTTAGGATCTCAACATGTGAATCTGGGGGGACACAAACATTCAGTCCATCGCACCTGGCTACCACCACAAGCCAGTGAGGGACACAGCAGACGGCAGGAGCAGCAGGCCGTGATGCTGACCACAGCCCGTCTTCCTCCCATGATGCCTTTCCTTAGCGACAACTGACGACTCTGCAGGACAGAGGCGTGTTTCCTCTGATGGAAAAGGGAGCCCAGCCTCAGAGAGCCCAGTGGCTGGCCCACAGCCCGTGGACAGAAAGTGGCCAGGACCTGAATTCCAAATTGGAATTTCTCCTTTCCGGGTCGTCTTCCCCAAGGCCTGGGAACTTCACGAAGGCTTCCCAGCAATCCCAGTGCTCACCCCAGCGTGGAAGCCGGTGCCACCCAACAGGAGGGAAGAAAGCTGGGGTGGGCGGTGGCCAGTGGGGCCCTGGACAACCCCGGCAGAGGAGCCCCTGAAGGAGGGAAGCATGTGGCCGCGGGGATTCCACGGGCAGCTCTGGGTTTGGATCTGCATGTGGCACTCTGTCCCACCACCTCTAGCAGTGGAGAAAAGAGAAAGTCACCACAGCGCTTGATGACACAGCATCAAGCAACTGTCCCTGCCACTTTTTTAGACCAAATGCCTAGACGGGGGCTACAAACACATGGAGAGCGTGAGACTCTGGGCCGGCTCAGGAAGCAGTCCTGAGTGTCTTGTTTTTAAGGGGAGTTATGAACAGCCAAGTCAATTTCCACTTAAATCCCACTCCTGGGAGACCTCCGCCTAGGATTCTATTTTAAAACGTCAAAAGCACTATTTCAGTGCAGAAATCAATAAAATGCACCCAAAAAAATAGAAAAGTAGCCTACTGAGCAAAACATCTCCCTGCCTCTTACAAAATGCTATTTTTCAAAAACATCAATAGCTGCAGCTTTTAACTTAATCTCGGGGTCCGCAGTCAGTCTATTTCGATACTTTTATGGCGCGGCAGCACTTGCTGTCTTATCCCAACCTACATGGCCAGGGTGGACAAAGCTGAGGCCCAGCAGGAGTGGGCCCTGCTCCTTGAGCACCCCCAGGAACAGGGCTCTCGGCCACCACAGGCCATCACAGGCCACCACTCTCAGATCCAGCCCCTGATTTGGGTGCATAGTGGTATAAAAGTCCACCAGGAAGACACACATGGCTTAAGGAAACGAGCAACCAAATCTGCAGCACCCCCCACCCCCTCCCCTACACACACACCGCTGGGTACCAGTGAAACTGCAGAGAGAAGAGCCATGCAGCTCTGGTGCCTCGGAGCTTGCATGCAGGAGCCGGAGGGAGGCCAGGCAGCTGGGAAGGGAGGGAGATGCGTGCTGCTCAGGAAGGACCCCACCCCTCATTCACAGCCACAGGCCCACCATAGGGCCCCATGGATTGTCATCTCCTGATAGGACCCCACAGACCCTCCCCACCCAGGGGACACCCCCGCACACATGGCAGACAAGGTCACAGCTCGCTCTGCATTTTCTTCCCTGGGTCATAGGAGAGGCCACGGACCCTCCTAGAAGGGATGGAACTTTCTACAGGGACAAGTGGATAGTCCCCTCAGCATTTCCCGGGCACTGGTGCTTGCCCTTGGCTTCTTGGGAATGAGACAGAGATCAAATCATATAAAACAGGATGACATGAATAAGATAAAGCAGCACGTGACAACCTCGCCAGCCCTCAGTAATACCCTTGTAGGAAGACATTCTTATGCCCAGTTCTTAGACAAGGCAGCTGTGGCAGGAGAGGCTAGCGGACGTGCCAGGGTCACCCTGAGCTGGGATTTGGGTGCTGAGTTTTCTCTTCTCCTGCCTCTTCTGGCCTTGCTCACAAAGACCCAGCCCACACTGTCCTCTGATCCTCACCACGTGTACCTCTCAGCGCCTATGCACAGGCTGCTCCTTCCCCACCCCTGCCCGGCTCCGGGGGTCTCTGCTCAGCTTCAGGAGGCCGATCGCCCACGGACACGTGCCCCAACCCCCTGCGCCTATTCACTGCTCACTGCTGCTGGAAGGAAACGACGGTGTGATCAATATCTGTGTCCCCTTGTGGAGAGCTGAATGGTGGCCTCCAAAAAGACTTGTGCACACCCTAACCCCTGGAACCTGTGAAAAGCCTTATTCAGAAAAGGGGTCTTTGCAGATGTAATTGATTGAAGGATCTTGAGATGAAGAGATCATCCTGGATTACCTGAGTGGGTCCTAAATCTAATAATGACAAGCGTCCTTACCTGTTAGAGAGACGCAGAGGGAGATTTGAGACACACAGAGACAAGACAATCCCCTGAAGACAGAGGAGTGAGGCAGCCACAAGTCATGGAAGAACTCTTGGAGCCACCGAAAGCTGGAAGAGGCAGGAAGAATCATCCCCTCGAGCTTTCATAGAGTGCGACCCTCCCGCACCTTGATGTCAGATTCTGGCCTCCAGGACTGTGACAGGATAAATTCCTGTTCTTTTAAGCCCCCCAGTTTACGGTCATTTGCTCTGGCAGCCACAAGGAACTAGTGCGCCTTTCCAGGATGGCTGCGCCAAGACACAGAAACAGCACAGAGGGTCCCTTAGGCCGCACCGTGGCTGGCACTGTGCCTGGCAAGCACGGAGTGCGCTCAGTAAGTGGGTGTCGACTGGACAATCTCCACCGCTCAGCCGCCCTTGGGTAACCAAAGTCCCTGACCTGTGCACTTGCTGGCTCAGAGCCCAAAACTCCTCCTTTGGAATGTCATTCCCGAGATGCCCTGGCCGGCAGTGACTGCTGCTCTGTGGGTGTATCAACTGCAAAGGGAGGCTGGTGGCCCCTCCGGTCCACCTCGTCCCTTTTCTTGGCGTCCTGCTCCGGATGCAGGTTAGGCCTGTCTCCTGCCTGTCCCTGGCCCACGTCCTGGAGAGGCCAGCCCTGCCCATCTCATGTCTCATCGCTCGGCTCTGTGGGGGAGACGCCGGCTTCCTGAGGAGTCACAGAAAGAGGCATTTTCCCCCAAAGCATTCTTTGTGTGCTGCTCACTCAGAACACCCACCATGGAGTGTTTTTGGCCCAAACTCTGAGAATCAGGCTGCGCTCCGTCTCCCTCAGGCAAATGGCCAGGACAAACCTATTAGAAGAAAGGGAGGTTGGAACCGTCCCTATTTCCACTTGATGGAGTGGCTGGTGTGGGTGTCACCTGCATGCAGGAACGACAGGCTGAGCTTCGTGGGGGAGAGGACAGGACGAGGGAGGAAAGACCAGGCCCCCGAAGACACAGGGGATCACGCCCCACAAGCATGAACTTAAGGACTGTCAGTGGGCTTGTCGTCATTGTGGGAGGGGAGGGGTGGGGAGGACTGGGGGTGTGAGCTCCAGGCTCAGCAGGGTGCACCTCCAGGAGTCACCCCAGAGCACAGGCAGGGCTAGGGCAAGCCAGCTGGCCCTGCGCAGGATTTAAAACAGCGCTGGCTCTCAGTGTGCTGCAAGCACAGGGTCGGCTCAGTGGGGGTGCCGCCCTAAGTTCTCCCCCCTGAGTACATCACTCGGCTCACCCCAGTCCCAGCCAGGGCAGGAACTAGGTGCTGGGGACATCGGGAGTAACTTTAGTAAGATTCCGTATGCTGGGCCAGGCTTCTCATTATGGTGATGATTGGTTACCCATGGCCTGGTCCCAGAAACCTACAACTGAAGGACACCCCTGGGCTTGTCCCTTAAGCAATGGGAGAATGAGAAGGCGGCCTATCGATCAGCACCCACTGGTGAGAAATCTGCAGGTGGGGCAGGAAGGTGCTGCCCGGGGCATTTTGGGTGCCATTTCCTTTAAGTGTCCCAATGCCCTGTGTTATCTTCTTTCTGGGACAGGAAGAAACTGAGGCTCAGAGAGGTTACCATGCTCGCCCAAGGACACACAGCTCATACGGGAGAGAACTGAGATTTGAATCCAGGCCTGGGTGGCCCCAAAGTCTCCTCTCTTTCCATGATACCTCCTACCTCCCCCCAAAACTGAAATCTACATATTTATAGCAGCTGGTTTCTACTGTCCTAAGTGGGGCTTTCACCGCGACCATCGTTCCTAACTCCCCTAGAGAAGGTGGCTCAGAGCCATGGAGGAGGAAGGGAAGCTGATAAGACCCTGACCCCGAAGAGCAGACCCAGCCCCCAGCCCGAGGGCAGGTCAGTTCGGAATCCCGGGGACCCTGCTGCCTATCAGATGCCTGAGCTGGAGAAACCCCCGCCCTCTCCAACAGAGAAGCAGGTTCGTACCCCTCCAGCCTGTCACCAGCTCACATCGACTTATGTGTATTGGGGACCTGATGTGCACAGGGCTTTGTGGGGGGACACGCCACACATTCCTACAGCCTCTAGAGCTGGCTGAGGACCCCCTCATCATTCCTCTTTCCTTCCTCTGCTGAACTTGCATTGAGACCTACTATGTGCCAGACATCATGCCAGGGCTGGGGACCTGCAGGGGAGTCGCACCATGAAGGCTTGGGGTTTTATTCTCTGAAAGCAGGTGAGGGCTGGGGAACAGAGGGCACAAGAGGCCGACGGAGGGGCGGGCCAGAGAGAATGATGCCGCCGCACCCTGGGAAACTGAGCCTCGTGTCAGCCCAGTGCAGCGTAGACGCTAACCTGCTTCACCACCAGCCTCGTCCGGGTTCCCTAAGGCTCCAGCACCCGTCTGCCCAGGCCAGCTCACACCGCACAGCCATCTTTCAGGAGTCAACCATCACCATAGGAGACGGCCTTTCACCCCAAATCATCATTGAGAGTAGAGGGGTGTGGCAGGTGGAACCAGACTCTGTCTCTGGTGTCCCCTTGCTGGGCCCACTATGGCCTCCTGTCACACCCTGTCATAGAGCAGCCCAGCAGGACACAGGCTCCCACGGTGCCCGTGGCTGCCCCAACCATAGGGCCCTCTAGGCATGGAGGTCTTTAAGACAACACATGGCCCTGTGCTGCAAAATTCTCTCTCCTGTTGGTGTCACTGGAATTTTCCTTCACTTATTTCTGAGTGTTGAGAGTGTGACCTGATTAAATCACAGGTAGCACACACGGGAAAGGCCCTGTTCTTCCCACCGCCTCCTTGTGTGTGCTCTCTCCCTCTCTCTCTGTCTCCCTCTCTCTCTGTCTCTCTCTCTGTCTCTCTCTCTCTCTCTCTCTCTGTCTCTCTCTCTCGCTCTCTCTGTCTGCCTGTCTGTCTCTCTCTCTCTCTGTCTCTCTCTCTGTCTCTCTCTGTCTCTCTCTATCTCTCTGTCTCTCTCTATCTCTCTCTGTCTCTGTCTCTCTCTCTGTCTCTCTCTATCTCTCTCTCTCGCTCTCTCTCTCTGTCTCTCTCTCTATATATCTCTCTCTCTCTCTGTCTCTCTCTCTGTCTCTGTCTGTCTCTCTCTCTGTCTCTGTCTCTCTGTCTCTCTGTCTGTTGTGTGTGCTCTCTCCCTCTCTCTCTGTCTCCCTCTCTCTCTGTCTCTCTCTCTGTCTCTCTGTCTGTCTCTCCCTCTCTCTCTCTCTCTCTCTCTCTGTCTGCCTGTCTGTCTCTCTCTCTCTCTGTCTCTCTCTCTGTCTCTCTCTGTCTCTCTCTATCTCTCTGTCTCTCTCTATCTCTCTGTCTCTGTCTCTCTCTCTGTCTCTCTCTATCTCTCTCTCTCGCTCTCTCTCTCTGTCTCTCTCTCTGTCTCTCTCTGTCTGTCTCTCTCTCTGTCTCTCTCTGTCTGTCTGTCTCTCTGTCTGTCTCTCTGTCTCTGTCTCTCTCTCTCTCTCTGTCTCTCTCTCTGTCTGTCTGTCTGTCTCTGTCTGTCTGTCTCTCTCTCCCCCCCAATGGCCCCTCCTCCTCCCCACCCCCCCATCAGCATAAGTGCCCACATTAGCTGGGTATCAAAATATCCCATGCAGAGAAGATTATTCATATATTATAACACAATACATACATGTATGTGTTATAACATGTCATATAAATGACATATTAGGGACGATTGAGAAGTAACGACAGGTTTTTTGTTCTTTTCGTGTTGCTGGTGGGAGGAGGACGGGGGGAGGACGGAGAAAGACTGCTGTGTTTGCAGGCAGGTGTGCCCGAATAATCCGGGCAGCATTCATTCCCTTCGTCAGAAGGGCACTAAGCCTGTGTCTGCTCTGATGCATTAATGTTCTCCTCTTAACTGAGTCATCCAGTGAAAATGAACACATTTCTTGGCCAGGACAGCAGCCAACACTTATGAAGTACTCGCTGGGTTCCAGGCACGTGGGACTCCCTCTGATGCTCGCACCTCCCAGGCCGGTGCCACATGACCCCCACATTGCAGCTGAGGAGACAGAGGCGCAGAGAGGCACAGCCACGGCCGAGAGGGGCGCAGTCACCGCTCAGTCCAGGCCCCGGCTGTGGGCTCGGACTCGGGAGGGAGGGGCCAGGAGCGAGCCTGCACTGGAGCCCATCCAAGTGTCTGCTCAGAACTCAGCCTCAGGGCCCTTCCGGACAGAGTGGGCGGAGGGGACACGGGCAACCTCTCCAGATCCCCGTGGACACAGCCTTTCCTGTTCCAAGAATGGGGCATTTGGCATAGTTACGACCTGAAGGGGGCCCAGTGAGCAGGAAGCTGCTTGCAGGGACAGGGGGCTTGGTCCTGTGGCAGGCTCGGCTCGGTGGCCTGCTCAGGGAGACCCTCCGCAGCTGCCCCCGCTCCCCACCCCACCAGCGTCCGGCTCCTGTGCACACCATCGCCGTTTGGGCTTCTCTGGCTCGATGACTTTCTGCCTCCCCAGTAAAGGGCAGCCTCGTGAGGGCGGGACCCTGCCTGTCCTTCGCCGTCTTCTACCTGGTGCTGGCACTTGGCCAGCGCTTGCGTGTTTACAGAGTGATGGCACCGGGAGGCGTCACCCATCCCAGCTCTACCACCACCACTTCACTGTCCACCCTCGCGACCACCTGTGCACTCGGCCCATTCCACAGTGACCCAGGCTCACAAGCCTGAGTGACCTGCTCCTAAGGATCCTGGCCCTGACCCGAAGCCTCCAAAGCCCCTGCCCTGTCCACCACCTCACGGCCGGGCTCTCGGCTGGGCCTGCATCACTGTGGGGGTGGCGTCTGCTTCCCAGGGCTGATGGGACAAATTGGCACAAACGGGGTGTCTTACAACAGCAGAAATCTATATCTGTGCATCCGTGTTCATAGTGGCATTATTCACAGTAGCCGAAAGACGGAAGCAACCCACATGTCACTCAGTGGGTGAGTGGACCGACCGACAAAGCGTGGTCCATACAGACAGCGACATACTATCCAGTCTCGAACAGGAAGGGAATTCTGACACGCTACGACACGGACGATCCTCCAGGGCATTGTGCTAAGTGAGCGAAGCCCGTCACTACAGGACAAATACTGTGTGGTCGCACATGCGTGAGGTCCCTAGAGGAGTCAAATAAACACAGAACGTAGAAGGGTGAGTGCCAGGGGCTGGGGTCTTTGTTCATTTTCCAATACTGTAACAGAATGCCCGAGACTGGGTAATTTGTAAAGAAAAGTTCATTTGGCTCGCCGTCTGGAAGTTCAGGTATGAGATCGGGCACCGCGCTGGCAAGGGCTTCTTACTGCGACAGAACTTGGGGAAGAAGCTTAAGGGCCGGTGAGCACATGCGGAAGAGGCCGAGCATTAGGGTACCCAGCTTTATAACAGCCGGGTCATGAGCATACAGGCTGGGGTCCTGGCAGGAAAGCGGAGAGTCTCCCTGAGCAAGCCACCGAGCCGAGCCTGCCACAGGACCAAGCCCCCTGTCCCAAGGCGACCGGTGCAGGCCCGTGACAGGGACAGCTGCTGCCCCAGTGACAGGGCTTTCATGCCTTCACGGGGATGGCCCTCGTGGCCCCACTACCTCTCAACACGTTACACTGGGAACCAAGCCCCAACATGAGCTTTGGTGGGGACAGACCACAGTCAAACCACAGCACAGGGGACGGGAAAGGGGAGTTTGTGTCTCACAGGTTCAGAGTCTCAGGGACCACCCTAATCAGGGTCCATCTCGCCTCCAGATCCTTGCTCTAATTATATCTGCAAACGTCCTTACTCCAAAAAGATCACATTCTAAGGTTCCAGGTGGACATATCTCTCTTGGGGGCAATACCAGGTACAAGGCAGGAGTTCCCGGGAGTTCTCTAGAGCCGCAGAAAGCCCGGCTGAGAGCCAGGGGCGCACCCTGCAGCAGGAGCTAGCGGGCTGTTGCCCAAATGCTGAGGCCTCGTTCGCTCCCTCGGCCTGTTCTGACAGCCCCTGGCTGGGCAGTGTGCACTTCAGAGTCAGACAAGTGATCGTTTAACTCCTGTTCCAAGGAGCTCTTGGGCTTTGGGGAGTCCAATTCCCTGACCCGAAGCTGTCATCCCCCAGGCTGAGGCTCCTGCACACGGTGGCACCTCTGGACTTCCCTCCTAAGCCTGCCACCCTCTCTCAAAGCCACTGCACCTCAGGCTATTTAAAAGCTGCCCGTGACCCATTCAGGAACCAGACTCCTCTTTTTGCACATCTCTGTGCCATCCTGGGACCCAATTCTGGGAACACAGCCTACAATAGGAGGAGACAACGTGCAAAAGGTAACCACCTTTTCTAGGAAGCCTCCCTGACTGTCCTCCAATCTCCAGGGTGAGCCTCATTGTACCCCCACTCCCCAGCTCGTTCCCTTCAACAGAGTTGTCCACCACCTTCCAGCCAAGAACAGAGCAGGGAGGTAGACAACACACAGTCAAAGTGATGTGGAATGTCCTTCTGGTAGCAATGAACGCTACGATGGTAGAGGAATCTGAGGCCCAGAGAAGGTGAGTGAGCTGCCCAGAGACACACAGCCGAGGAGGAGTAGAGCTGGGTCTGCCCACTCCTGATGCTGGAGGGCTTGCTACAGCTGCCAGAGTCTGGCTGCAGCCGGGGCCAGGACCAAGTCTCCACCACCAGCAGATGCCAGGGCAGCCCCCCACCTCCATTTCTCCCACCTCCACCCCAAGACCCCCACACAGTGACTTCCTCCAGCTCAGCCTGAATTTTCTCATCTCAGCCATTGAGATCCACTGGCAACCACCCCCATGGGCCCACCCCTGTCACCCCCCAATAATAGCAGCATCCTTTGCTCAGCCTGTTATGCTGCCTCATTTATTCCTGCATTTGTTTATTTGATATTAATGCCCATTCCCTGGCAGCAGACACCCTCATCAGGCTCCGCCACGTTCAAAGGGAATTGCCGGCTGCTGAAGGACAAGATAAGACATGTAAGGCCTACCTT
>NW_007728220.1:201987-219888 GCF_000696425.1 Galeopterus variegatus
CATCCAGAGGAGGGGCAGCCGGGTCCCACCACAGCTCACTAGCCCAGCACAGCCCAGCCCAACCTGCGTTTTCTCCTGCCCCAGCCTCAGGCCCAGCGGCCCACAGAGGCCTCAGCTGTGTGGTCATGTTCTGATGCCCCATCCGCCAGGGAAAGGCTTCCTCAGCTCTCAGCAGCAGAAAATGGGGGCAGCCCCTTCCTCCCTGACAGCCGGGTGTCATCACAGAGTACCCAAGGAGGAGGAGGAGGAAGGTTCCAGAACCCAAGCTCCAGACATCAGACTCAGAGAGGGAGGAACAGCCAGGTCTCACAGCAATGTCATGAGCATACAGGCTGGGGTCCCGGCAGGAAAGAGAGGACACACTTAAAGGTCACTGAGGAGAGTTTAAAGGAGGGGCCCTTCACAGATGAGCGGGAGGATTAAGACCTCAACAGGGACACTGAGTCACCCAAAGACCATGCCTGAGGCTGCAGGGGCCACAAGAGGGCAGTCACTGACACTAAAGGGTGGGCTGTGGCAGGAGCTGGGCCTCAGGGGAAGGAGCCCACCCACCACGGCAGAAGTGCAGCCAGCAGAGGGGTGCAGGGAGGAAACACCCCAACCTCTTCCTCTCTTCCACCCTCCAGTCTCTTTCCCAGGCCTCCCGGAGCCAAACCAACCAGGAGCCAAAGGCAAGGGAGACCAGATCAAGGGCACAGGGCAGGAAGGGGCAGCGGGCAGCAGCAGCCCAGCCTGCCCTCCCATGGGCACAGGGCCAGCAAGGACTCCTCCTCGGGAGGGATGGAAGAAAGATGGAGGCTGAGGGAGAGCAGGAGGGGGATCCCCAGCCCACAGAAGGTGTGAGAAGTGCGTGTTCTGTGCCAAGAACAACCACGAAGCACACAGGGCTCCACCTTGAGACGGATGCCCTCAGGAGACACCTGCCTTCGGGGAGCTGATGGTCAGGTGGGTAGAGGTGACAGCGAGCACACCCCCAGGTTAATGAGGACACGGGTGAGGGGCGGGAAGACGCTCCCGGTGCTGGAGCCGAGAGCCTGGGGTAGGTGGGTCAGGCCTGAATGAGGAGGCGGAGGGAACAGCATGTGCAAAGGCCCGGGTGGGAGAGAGCGCAGCGCAGTCAGAAACAAAAGGACAAATGGCTGGCCGATGTGGCAGAGCAGGCGGCGGTGGAGCCCCGAGGCTGCAGGGCGGCAGATGCCGAGCACACAGGGAGTCTGTCCTGGGCAGTGGGACCGGTCACTTTGGCTGCCCAGTTGGCGAGTGTACATGGGGGTCCAGAGCAGACGCTGGGAGACCACGCTTAGCACTGGGTACCAGAATTCGATGCGAGAGGCGGTGGAATGGAGGCGGGTTCTCAGAGAGGGAAGGGACAGGTGACAGACAGTTGGAGACCTTCCACAGGCCACTCTGCATCCTTCCGGGGAACCAGCGCTAGCAAGGTCTGCAGGGGAGGGATGGAGCTGGGAATGGCAGGGTCCACAGTGGTCCCCACCACGGCCAGTCCCAGCCGCCAGGCACGGAGGCCCCAGCAGTGAGCCACCCACCTCCCATGCCAAGCCAGCTCTGCACAGCCCCCATCGCGGTGGGGGTGAGCAGGAGCAGTGCCATCTGTGCACAGCCAAATATAGCTGTGAGAACAAAAGCCTCTAAAAGCCCGTGTGCCCCAATGCTGACCAAGACAGGAAGCCACTGCCACACCCCTATTTCCTGTTGGGGCGTGCGGGTGTCTGGAGGCTCCCTTCCCACTCAGCCAGCCCTAGAGCCTGCTCGGCCCCATGGGGGTCACCAAGGGAGGGGAGACCCAGCCCTGGCCTAAGGGGGGCCTGCAGCCTGTGCAGGTATTTGACACCAAAGCAGGAATCCTGCACACAGTCAGGCCTGCTGCGTTCAGTGAGCACCTGCTGTGTGCCAGCTCCAGGGGGAGCCGGAAGCAGACCAGGTCCCTGCCCTGTGAAGCTGCCATCCATGGGGAGACAGGGATGAAGACAAGCCGCACACCAACCAACCAATGTCAAACCACAGCCATGCAGACAGTGTGGAGGGAACGGGCTCTATGAGCGTTTCTGATGGGCCCTCACCCAGCCGGGCAGGGGCTAGAGCCCAGCACTGCAGGAGGAGAGGTAGCGGGAACAGCACGCCAGACAGCGGGAACAGAGCACGCAAAACGGAGGAGCAGGCTCCGGCTGGAATTGGAGACGCCAAGGTGGCAGAAGCTTGCAGAAGCCTTGCAGACCAACACGAAAGTTTTGTTTTCATTCCAAGAGCAAAGAGAAGCCACTGAGGTGTCTGGGTTTTTTCTGGGTATTTTGAGGGGGGGAGAGAGAAGGTGGTATTAGCTTCACAACGTGAAACATGAGATATTTAGGGGGTAAAATTGACGAGACAAAGTGGTGAGTGGGGTGGGGGCAGGTGGCTAACTCCCGGGTCCCCTGGGAACCTCGGTGGAAGGAGTGCCTCCCGTCCTGAGCTGGGAGGGAGGGAGAACAGGAGGGCAGTTTTGACTTGAGTTAAAGAGCCCCTCTCTCTTGCCATTGGCAGGACCCAGTGGGGCTAAACTCTGGTTACCAGAGGAGGTCTGCCGGACAGGAGGCTCTGAGTGCCCTAAAACTGGGCCTAGGAATCCCCTCCTCTCCCTGACTCTTGGAAGTCCTAAGGTCTGTCTGGGTGCAGCTGCCTCTGCCGGGCCAGGGGATGCTGATACCCATCCCACCCCTTTCAGGCTGCTCTGATGAGGGTCCAGGTAAGACAATATGGGGCACACAGCTTGCAGGACACAGCCTCCAGCAAAGCTGCCTTCGGGTCTAGGACAATCACAGGCACTTTGCCTGGATCTGTTTGTTGGAATTTTCTTAAATGTCTGGAGCTAGGGCCTTTATGAAATCTGCATACATATTCATGAAAATAATATGCAAATCAGACCACCCCCAGATCAGCTGCAGGAAAATATGGCTGCCTTGCCCTTCTTCCCCAGAGGGTCAGCTCCACCCAAGCAGCCTTGCAGATGCTGGGCCAGGAGGACCTTGTCATCTGCCTTCACAAATATGCAAATGGAGAAACTGAGGCCAGAGGGAGGGATGGACCCACCCGGGGTCACCTAGTGGGGCTGGGCAGGAAGGTCCCAGGCCTGCGCACATTCCCGACCCCAGCTGCCTCCTCTGCTTGGAGAGAATGAGTAAGCTCCTCCATCTGGCAGGGAGCCAAGCAAACGAAGCCTAGAATTCTCTCAGTAGGAGGGACGTGTCTTTGCAGGAGGCTCCTAGATGCCTCTGATAAGAAACAGTAATATTTGTTCTGAAATCCACTCCCAGGGGACACAGCTAACAATACCCTCCCCAAATCAAAGCCAGCTCCAAAAATAAAGCATCTGCCAGCCCCTGCATAGATTAAATGTCACCACAAAGAAGCGAATGAATAATGAGTTTTCATGTAGCGTTGGGGTGTGGAGGCGGATGCTGACAGGGAGAGCACCCCAAGCTTCCAGATAACCACCCAAGGCCCCGCCGGTGCTGCTCAGGTACCCTGAGCCTCGTCCCACACCAGGCAGGTCTCAGCATCCACCCCAGTGATCACTCGAGGAGACAGAGAGTGCTCGTGCAGGGGCTGGGACTAGAACCAGGTCCCCAGGTCCCACGGGGTGATGTTCAAGAGCCTCAGATTGGCCTTTCTGAGGCTCAGCAGGCACCTCAGAGCCAGGGCACCAGGGAGGCACCTGTGCTGGGGGTCAGAGCCATGGTCCTCTTTACTCTGGAGCCTGAAGGCCCACAACCCACAGACATCCAGGCCCACAGAATGGAAACCCAAGAGGTGGCTCCCACTAAGCCCCCAATCTGTGCTGGCACCATGTGGGGTCTGATGAGCCTCTTCTGGGGAGCAAAGACCAAGAACAGGCTTTGCGGGGGGACGACACGAGGCCACACCCTGGCTCCACCACTGGCAGATCCACCCAGGCCTCACGTGCTCCTCTGCAGAGCGCGGAAGAGTGGTGCTTGCTGTGCAGGGCAGCCTGAGGACAGGGTGAGATCCAGGGTCTGCAAGGTCAGCACCAGGAGCAGCCACTTATGAACACAGGTCAAGTGTTTAGGATGGTGTGTGGCAGGAAGGAGGGCTCCAGATATGCCAGCTGTTGTGGCCATTAGCACTCTCATGGCTGAGAAAACTGAGGTTCAGCTAACGCTACTGGCTCAAGGCCGAGGGCTCTCTCCCCTCCCCAATGCAGTGCCTGCCCACCCCAGGATGTTCCAACTGGCCTCCAGGCACTTCCGGGGAAAAGACTAGGCCAGGCTGAGACCCAGGCTGGGGAGCCTGAGCTTAGCAGAGCTGAGGGACCTCAGTGGGAGGCCTCGGCTCCGGGACTGCTCTGGACACTCAGCTGACCACTCACCTTATGTAAGAAGTAACCCAGGATTTAGTGACTTAGAACAGTGGCACGTCGTATTCATAAACCTGTAGGCTGGGCAGTGCTCTGCACAGATGGCTCATCCCGCCTCATGCAGCAGCTGGAGCAGCTCGTGGGGGCTGGAGGAGCCACTGTCTGGAGGGCTCCCACATGTGGCCAACAGCGGCCAGGGGCCTCAGCCCTTCACCATGCAGGCCTCTCCGCAGGCTGCTCAAGCTTCCTCACACCAGGGCAGCTGGGTTCCAAGGGCAAATGCCACCAAGGACCGGGCAGAAGCTGTATCACTGTTTATGACCTGGCATCGTTTCTGCCCCAGTCACAAGGACATCAGGGCATGCGAGATGAAGACACAGACCTGCATCTTACTGAAAGGAGTATCCAGTTGTGGAAAGAGCAGGTGGGGTGGGACCCAAGAGGCAACAGTGACAGCAGGTGGAATCCTTGCCCCTGTGCAGCTGGTACCCAGGCATGTGTGACAACATGCGGTAAACACTGTCACAAATGCCTTCTAGAAGAGCAAGAAGAAGGAGCAAACAGTGGAGAGTGGTGAGGCGGTGTGGGGCTGGGGTCAGGTGCAGGGCTGAAGAGGGCCTGTGGCCAGGCCTCCTTGAACCGGGGAGATCTGAGCAGAAGCCTGGAGGGGGGGGCAGCAGGGCGCTCAGGCAGAGGGGACGGGGCTGCGGAGGTCCGTCCCCCCATGGCCGCTGGACCAGTGCCTTGCCCTCCTGCACACCGGCCCCTCAGTCTGCGGTGCCATCTCCCACCTTCAGAGCAGATTCCTGCCGCTTGCCTCGGACAGGGTGGGGTGCTGCCCTCAGGGGGCCCCACAGCTCTGGGCTCCCCTCCCCAGGCTACACCTCCATGCACGGGAACTGTCTAGAGACCAGCTGGGGTCTCCCTGCTGGACTGTGGGCTCCTTGAGGACTGGGACTGACCCACAGGGGCGCTCAGTCAACGCCTGGGAGAAACGACACGCACTTTCCCCCACAGTCACAGGCACAAGCTGTCATCTTATGTCCCTCCTCCCATCCAAAGCTCACATCCAGGCCCAGAGGTCTGGCCCCTGCAGGACTGGCCCTCTGCCCAGCAGGAGAAATGGCGGTGCTTCCCTCGTCCTGTGGCGAACGATGTGCTCGGCTCCCAGAGCTCCTGAGAGACGAGGTTGCGGTGGAGGCAGGAGGCTTCCTGGGGTGGAGGGAAAGAGACTCGGAGTTATGAAAGGGCGAGAAGACACCAGGAGCAGCAGATTTAGGGGGAGCTGTGAGTCCCATAGATCTCAAGCGAAGAGGCTGGTGTGAAAGGGGGGAAAGAGCCCATTTCTGCAGGATCCCCGAGACTCCCAGGGAAGGGGAGAAACAGCGTGGGCAGCATGGAGGGACAGAGCCAGGAGAAGGGCACGTCCCTCATGCCGAGGAGTTAACACTGGCCCCACAGCAGGAACCCGCCCTCGGCCGAATCTGTGAACACACAGAGCACTCCCGAGGGAAGCTGGACCCCGGGCCTGGTGGGATGAGGAGGAAGATGACTGCGTCCCGCCTGGGGCCCAGCACGGCAGCACGGCAGACGCGGCACCACTGCCTCGCTCAGGCCCCACAAGCTCCCTGGGAGGGAGAAATACTGTGGTCCCCTTTTACATACAAGGACACTGAGGCTCAGAGAGGTCAAGGCCGGAGCATGAGTGTCAGAGCCGGGCCCAGCCCGCGTCCACTCACAGTGCAGCGAGCCCAAGGGGCTGCCCATGGGGGCGGGATGCACTGTGTGACCCCCAGGAGGGCCGAAATCACCTCTGTGGTGACCGACTTCATGTCCACAACCCCCAGCCCCAAGGCTTCATCCTGACCGGTGAAGCGTCACCCTCCATGGGATCTTGTGGGGTTATAAGATGGGGCGTGTGGGAAGAGGGAACAGTCTGTGCTCATCTTCACTGCGGTGGGAGGGAGCCAGGCACCCCCAGAGGAGCAGGAGCTGGGCTGCTAGCATCCAGACAGCACGGGGCCCCCCGCAGGCCTCCAGGGACTGGTCCCGGCAGACAGGAGCTGAGACAGCTTCCAAGACTTGAGGTGGTTGAGGAGGTGACTAGAGATGGTCAGGTTCCATTTTCAAATTGTCTGGTCCCCTTGCAGCGACAGCACTCACCTTGGCCCTCCGCGTGGCCCCTAGCTGGGTCTGCCCACGGGAACACTGGGAAGGGGGTGGCCACAGAGATGAGGCCCCCAGTGCTGCTCCCACCCCTGTCCCAGCCCAGGCAGCCCCCACGTCTGCCTGTGGAGGACTGTGTCATTTCACAACCCTGATCCCTCACCCGAGCCCCAGGCCAGAGGGAACGTGGATCAGAATGTTCAGGATTTGAGAAAACCAATGTGGTGCCATGTATCATGAACTGCATGTCACATGACATCTCTGTGGGTCTGGGGACGCCCTGCAGCTCAGTTACTGACAGTCCTGCAGCAAAACCGTGAATGTCCATACTGGTGAGGTGAGCAGCCCCCGGCTGCGCTCGTGTGGGCCGGGTGTACCACCGCACAACTAACAAGCGGGTTTGTTCCACCACATTTTGGATTCGCACTGCAGATAAGGGTCTGTGAACCTGTGCACCCACATTGCAGATGAGGAAACTGAGGCTCTGAGATGCCGCAGGGTGTGCCCAAGTTCACAGACTGCAGGGGAGGGAGCCAACCCCAAACCAGGCCTGTCCGCCAGTCAGATTGGCTCCAGCAATTACGCTCACCGGTCCTGTCCAGTCAGACTCCCAGTGGGGACAGAGGGAAAAGGTACGGGCTTCAGGGACGGCCAGACCCAAGGCCAGCGCCTGGCCCCACCACCGGCAAGTGCTGTGGCCTTCAGAAGTTGATTCCTTTCCTGAACCTCAACTTTCTCCTCCACGAAATGGGAAGAATGCCTAGTTCAGGGGGCTGCTGGAGGGCAAAGGAGATGAAAGGGAAGACAGCATGGCCCCGACAGAGCTCTCCAGCTCCGCAGTCCAGTGCTCTCCCCGTCTCCTGTACACACACACACGCTCCCACACACACACATATGTATGTACATATCCCCGACGTGTCAAGAACGGCCACGCCCACACCCTTAGACAGATCCCATCCTTGGGAAGTCCCCCGGGTCTCCCCGCCCTGTACAGTCTCTTTAGTCCCCAGACCACTCTGGGCTCTCCTGGCCTTTCTGTCTGTCTCCACCAGGAGACATGGAGCTTCTGGAGGGCAGGGCCNGTGAGCAGCCCCCGGCTGCGCTCGTGTGGGCCGGGTGTACCACCGCACAACTAACAAGCGGGTTTGTTCCACCACATTTTGGATTCGCACTGCAGATAAGGGTCTGTGAACCTGTGCACCCACATTGCAGATGAGGAAACTGAGGCTCTGAGATGCCGCAGGGTGTGCCCAAGTTCACAGACTGCAGGGGAGGGAGCCAACCCCAAACCAGGCCTGTCCGCCAGTCAGATTGGCTCCAGCAATTACGCTCACCGGTCCTGTCCAGTCAGACTCCCAGTGGGGACAGAGGGAAAAGGTACGGGCTTCAGGGACGGCCAGACCCAAGGCCAGCGCCTGGCCCCACCACCGGCAAGTGCTGTGGCCTTCAGAAGTTGATTCCTTTCCTGAACCTCAACTTTCTCCTCCACGAAATGGGAAGAATGCCTAGTTCAGGGGGCTGCTGGAGGGCAAAGGAGATGAAAGGGAAGACAGCATGGCCCCGACAGAGCTCTCCAGCTCCGCAGTCCAGTGCTCTCCCCGTCTCCTGTACACACACACACGCTCCCACACACACACATATGTATGTACATGTCCCCGACGTGTCGAGAACGGCCACACCCACACCCTTAGACAGATCCCATCCTTGGGAAGTCCCCCGGGACTCCCAGCCCTCCAAAGTCTCTTTAGTCCCCAGCCCACTCTGGGCTCTCCTGGCCTTTCTGTCTGTCTCCACCAGGAGACATGGAGCTTCTGGAGGGCAGGGCCCATGTCAGATCCGCTGTGCGTTGCCTATGCTGCCGATGCCAGGGGAGGTGGGCAGATGCGGGCTCAGATCGAGGCTGGGCACTCAGGAGCTGTGGGTCTTGGAGAGCCACTGATGTGCTCGGAGCCCTTGTGTCCTCAGGAGGAAGACAGCACCTTGTACACAGGGGGACCTCACATCCAAAGGCTTCTACTACCACTAAAGGTGCTGGCGAGACCCCAGGAAGCAGAGCCCAGCCGGCACCACGCTGCCAGATGCGTCTGTGTTCCAACAAGCGTGCGCAGGGCCTCCCATGAGGCAGGCCACAGGCCGGGCACTGGGGCTGAAGTGATAAGCAGGACATGCTGCTCTCAAGGGGCTCATGTCTGATGCGGAGGCCAAGCGCCCAGAGAGGCCTCCAGGGGACTGCAGGACGGGGGCCAAGGTGCTGGTCCACACACCCAAACACGCACGCCAAAACACAGGACACCAAAGTCAGGGCACAAGCAGAAACTGCAGCAGAGGACCGAACAAACACCAGGTCATGTGCAAAATGGTGGGAAGGGTTCCAGTTTGCTGCCAGCTCGGGGATCAGCAGGGCCAGACAGCCACCCGAACTGCCAGAAGTGCACGGTCCTGCATTGTGCTCTGTCCTGGTCAGACACCAAGGCCCAGGAGACAACAGGGGAGTTAGAGTCCAGCGGGGAGGCTGACTTGTGGACACACGTGGTAAACTGCCACTGCTGGGACAGGGCTGGGGTGCCACGGGGGCACAGAGCCACAGCGGCCTTCACAGAGGTGGCCATACAGCTGGCACCTCCAGGCGGGGACGACCCATGTGCCCTTTGCCATTATGTATTCAGGAAGCAAGGAGTGACCACTGGACAGGTGGGCATGCTGCCCAATGGCCCTACTGTGGCATAGACATAGGTGAGGACCACACTGAGCATCTGACCCCTGCTGTCTCCACTCCACAGGGGGCCAGGACGGAGATATCAGCGCCGTCTGACTCTACCCAGCACCTCGAAACACCTGCAGATTTCCCTCTCCTGGTGAACGGCTTCCTGAGGCCACAGTCCCTTTTGGAAAGGATTGGGGACTACTGCTGCAGACACAGGACATTTTACAGTGTCCACCACCATGGGGACCTGACCGCTCCTCAGCTAGATGGGGTCTGAGAACTTGCTCGGGTCTCGCAGCCTGACAGCTGACATCAGCCTCAGCTTGTCTGATCTTGATTTCTTTTGATTATGTCTATCAGCAAGTGTCTTGTTGGCTGCCAGATTATCTCGCCCCTACGAAGCCCCTACATGGTTTCCTTCAGTGGTAGGTGCCACTCCCACCTGGCTGCCTGAGACAGGACTCCCCGCCTTGCACCTGCCAGTTGCTTCTGGGAGCCAGTTCTGTAACAGCATCTCCTGCCATCACCCCAGCTGCAGAGGACAGGCACCTGAGCTGCTCCATGCCGCAGGCGTCCCTCGCCAGCCGTCCTTTTCACCTTGGGGAACACCTGGCAGGTTTCTGGGCCTGCACAGGGGATCTATCTTAGCACGCCCATTTCTCAGAGCCTCTCGATCCCTTCCTCTGGAGTTTGCCAAGGCAGTTCTGGCATCTTCTCTTCATTGAACTGGGAGCTTCCAAGAGCCGTCCAGGAGTATGGGAGGCCGGTCTCCCAGGGCCCTGGCCAGGGGTTAAACCCAGTGTCAGGGGAGAGCGCCTCCAGATCACAAGCCCCTCTGTCCCGTTCCGTGCCCTCCCTTTCCACTTGTTCCAGCACCACCAGGTCATACCGGGCACCAGGCCCTGCCACTACTGGATGGATAATCACTACCCACCCTCAACAGGCCCAGCACTCCCCCAGGCCCGCTTTCCTGAGATTCGACCTGGTGGGCAGAGCAGAGAAGGAGCGCACCGTCTCGCAGGAGCCCGCCTTGCTTGACCCCTCTGAGCACTCCTCCAGCGGGGGCGTCAGGGGCTCAGGGCTCTCGGTGCAGCTCCCAGAAATCCCCCCAGTCTCAGGGCCTGCTCCTTCCCTGCCAGGCCCCAGCGCAGGTGGGGAGCAGCTCCCTGAGAACTCAGCCTGCTCCAGCCTTCCGCCCCCAGCTCAGTCCTGCGCCTCCTTCCGAGCTCTCAGCCCCCGACTGCAGGTGAGTTTCCCTTCCAGTGCGTCCAAGGAGGCCCTTTGACCCTCACCGTTTGCCTCAAACTGGTGATTAACAGGTCTGAGCCTGTCATTTTCTCTCTTCCATGCGTCAGTGGCTCTTAGCAACAGTCGCTGGTTACGTCTCCCTCATGGCTGGGATGCCCCCGCACCTCTCCACGCCCAGGCAGGCATGGGCTCCCGCTTCCCTTCCTGCCCCCGCTCACTCCTCCACGGCCTCTCCCACCTGCACCCCCCTGCCCCCGTCACTCACCCACAGTCACACTGCTGCAGCCCAGGGCAGCCATCAAGTCCCCACCTGCCCCAGCGAAGGGCCTAGCCGGACATCGAGTCACCTCCAGCACCCCTTCCTTACGATCCTCTTCCTTGGGCCACTCCTGGTACCAAGGGTCATAGGTCTGGTTCCCCAGGGCGGGGTTCCTGCATGATGGCTTCCTGGGGGAGAGCTTCAGGAGAAGGTACGTGACGGGAGCAGGGCAGGCAGGAGAAGGTGCTAGAGCCTCACTGTGGCTGGATCTTGGGGGCTCAGGAGAGCACATGGCAACCTATAGTGGGTCTCAGACATGACCCTCCATTCACCTGGGTCCAGCGGCCAGTGGTGTGGGTGTCCCTGTGGGAGGGGAGAGTCACTTCCAGACCAGGAGGACCATTAAGCCGGGGACAACGCTCTGCGGGAGGGGAGAGCAGGCGGGGGCAGTAGCCAGGGCTCAGCTGCCAGGCAGGGGTGCAGCAGCTCAGGGAAGGGGAGCCTACCATGCTGGGGAGGGGACAGGGCTGGGAGGCAGGAAGCCAGGGTTAGAGCCATTTCTCAAAGCTCGTAGCTCAGTACTTTCCTCTCCACTGTCCGCTTATCAACAGAAAGAAGACAACTCGAAACGAGGAGTGGGCGAGGGTCTAGCGTGGAGAGCAGCAGGGGGCCGGTCAGGGAGGAGAGGGAGGACCGGTCCCAGCGGAGGTCCCAGCTGAGGTGGCCGAGGGAAGCCAGGAAGCAGAGACGGGACCTTCTTGAGGACACTAGGGGAAGGGTCTGGGCAGCCCCAGCCCAAGTCATGGCTCCTGGAACCACCCTGTGTCTTCCGTGCCTGAGATGCCACATCACGCCCCCGTTGTCCGAGCACTTCCTCCTCGGATTCTTTATGAAAAGCCCAGGAGCAGAGACCACCCACCCCAACCTCACCTTAGTCAGAACAGTGTGTCTGAAGGAACCTGCGAGTCCCCCCGGCCAGAGGGGAGGGGTGATGTTGGGTGGGGGGTGACAGAGAGGCAGGTGTGGAAGGTCACTCTGTGGACGCCCACCCCACTCCAGGCTACTGTCCTCCTGGGGCGGCTACAGCACAGGAAAATGGGAGGGCCCAGGAAGCTGTCCTGGAGGTGGGGACCTCGCCACGCACAGCTCGCTGATTTATTGATGGGGCCGCAGCTGGGCCTTTTCCCTCACCTGCCTCTGTGTTTCCTACAGCTCAGCTTCCAGACAGTTCTCCATGGGACCCGGAGCATCCTGGAATCATGGACGATAATAACAGAATTGCACGCCAGGATCATGGAATAAAATAACGGGATTACAGCTCAGCTTCCAGACAGTTCTCCATGGGACCCGGAGCATTCTGGAATCATGGACGATAATAACAGAATTGCACGCCAGGATCATGGAATAAAATAACGGGATCGCAGAAACGAGTCATATAATCAGAACAGAATCTGAGCCGCCCAGAATAGAATCACTGCACGTTGAGCATAACCACAGAGCTGAGTCATAAAACAACAGAACAGGCCCAGAGGAGGTGGGAGCCAGGAGGGACCCCAGGGACCACTCAGTCGACATCCTCAATTTCTGGAGAAAGAGACCAAGTGAGCTGTCCAAGTTCATGGTGAGTCACCGTTTCCTGGGCTTGCCAGAAAGAGCTGGGGCTGGGGTTTGGGAATCTTGGAGGGATGGGGCCCGGCCTGAAATAAGCTGCATTCAGTTCAAGCCGACAAGTAACCTCTGTGGGGCCGGGCCCCACAGAGCCCCAGCACGAAAGATAAGGCGAAGGCATGGACCCCACCCTGGGGTCTGGCTGGGGCCACAGCGAGGCCCAGACACGTGGGCAGGGGCTGAGAGGCTGGCAAGGCCTAGAGTCAGTGGGAAATTGAAGGAGATCAGAGGCCCATGCCACAGTCTGATCTCAGAGCTGTCACATCATGGGGGCTTCCAAAACATGTGCAGGAGTTTGTTGAATCAATAAGCAAGTGAACAGAGTACAGACTGTGAGGACAAGAAACAGTTTGTCTTGCCTACCTCTGTGTCCCAGCACCATGCCCAGCACAGCACTGGTGCCCAGTCAGTACCTGTGCAGTGTCTGGTGAAGCATGACAGCTAACACTTTTTTAATCGAGGCAAAATTCACATCCTATAAAGTAAACCATTTTAAGGTGAACAATTCAGTGGCATTTAGAACACTGACAATGTTACGTGACTGCCACCTCTATCTGGTTCATCACCCCAAAAGGAGACCCTGCACCCATGAAGCGGCCACTCCACGTGCCCCTCTCTGCACCAGTCAGCCTTCTGTCTCTGTGGACCTGCCTGTTCTGCACACATCACGTTAGTATGATATGTGGCCTTCTGTGTGTGACCTCTCTCTCTCCAGCTAATACTTAAGCATTTACCTCCGGCTGCTCTCTCGTCTGTATCTTCAAGACAACACGGGGGGGCGGGGGGCTGCTATTTTTATTCCCATTTTACAGACAAGGAAACTACGATGCAGAGGGGCTAAGTAAGTTGCCCAAGGTCCCACAGCTAGGAAGAGCTGAAGCAGGATCTGAACCCAGCTTCCCCGCCTCTGGGGTCCGTGCTCTGAACTGCCACACTGCCTTGCCTCTCAGGAGGCAGACGTGCTCTGTAGCTGAATGATCAGGGAGGGCTTCCTGGAGGAGGTGAGGCTGGGGCTGACCCCGGGAAGAGCAGCTCCATGTGTTGGTACTGGGTGGGTGTGTGTGCAGCAGACTGATACCCCCATGTCCACATCGATGCCCCCCTTACCCATGCAATCATGGGCAGAATGGGCAAGCCCCAGACACAGCTGACACGCAGAGAGGCCAGGGCATCTGGAGGAACTGGCATTCTGCCCCCTGCAAGGGCTCATCTCACCCTGACAGTGACCATCCCAGCTGGGCAGCCTCCTGAGCTTGGTGAAGACAGCTCGCATCTTAATCTGATCTGGCTGCTATAGCAAAATACCGGAGACTGGCTGGCTAGAAACAACAGACGTTTGCCTCTCACAGTTCAGGAGGCTAGAGTCCGAGGTCAGGGTGGCAGTGGGGTCGAGTTCTGCGGAGGGCCAGCTTCCGGGTTGCAGACGCCCCACTTCTCACTGTGTCCTCACATGGGACAAGGAAGCTCTCAGGGTCCCTCTTCTGAGGGCTCCACCCTCATGACCTTGTAACCTCCAAAGGCCCATACGAATTCTAGGGCCTCAGACACAGAGCCCATGGCACCATCTGGAGCAGTCATGTAGCCAAGTCCACTCCCCCAGCCTCCAACCCCATCACCTCGGGATCTGTCTCAACATACGAATTCTGGGGCCTCAGACACAGAGCCCATGGCACCATCTGGAGCAGTCATGTAGCCAAGTCCACTCCCCGGCTGGAGAAGCTGGGCCTCCTGAGACTCGCCTGGACCCACAGAATGTGGCAGAAGAGCCGATCCCAAGCCTGGGCCTCCAGACTCTGCCCGGCTCCAGCAGCCTCTCTTCCTCGGACCCTCCTCCTCCGTGAGAACAGGCTGGACTAGCCTGCTGGGGATGAGGGCCATGTGGAGCAGAGCTGGTCAGCCTCCCTGTGCTGCTGAGGTCCCAGACAGGGTAGAGAGCCAGAAAGGCCAGCAAAGCCATCTGGCTGGCCCATGGTGACCACAGGCACCCGAGTGAGCCCAGCAGGTCAGCAGACCCTGGGCCACCCGGCCTCATGAGAAACCTTCAGTGCCTGCTGTGGGCTGCTGAGCTGTGGGGCACTTTGTTATGCAGCACAGCTGTGGCAATCACTAGCTGATGCAGCATGTGCAGGTGACAATTAGTGTGCCATTCCATGAGGGTACTGTGTGCCATCCAAGGCCCTGCAACGGCCCTTCCCTTCCCTCACTGTTCCCTCAAGATTCTCTTCCCAAATCTCCCATTCTCTGGGCAGCCTAGCTGTTTCTTTTTCTTTCTTTCTTTTTCTCCCTTGCAAGATAAGATCAAGGAAAGGTCTTAGAAACGAAGGCAGCGTGTTTCTTCCATGACAGCTCCCATATGGAAGGGCTCAGCCAAGAGCCCCGCTCTGGAGCATCCCTGTAATTCGTGCTCCATGAGGCGGCAGCACAGGCAGGCGAGTACTCACTCCTGGTCACAAGGTACAGCAGGAACCCTGCCTCCCTGGTCCACCAGCCCCAGTGACCCACCCCCTCCTGCACTCCAGGCCCAGGGTTCCCAGCTGCTTGGATGGGAGACAGTAGCCCTGGAAGGGAGACAGCTCAGAGCAGGTGAGACCAGGCACCAGGACAGCACCTGGGAAGTCAGGCCCACAGATAGGAGCTAGGATATAGGACCCCAGCCCCTCCAGACATGCACACCCCACATGGGGAGATGACAGGATTAATCAAGCCCTAGCTAGGACTGGACACCACTGAGTCCCACCCCCCTGTTACAGATGGGGAAACTGAGACCCCATTTGAGAAGGTGAGTGGTTCTCCCACATCTCACAGAGCTGGGAAAAGGGCCAGTATTCCTGGCCCCGTCTGTGGCCTCCACCCCCCATGCCAGCTTGTAGAGAAACAAGAGGTGGCAGGAAAGGGCTGGAGGCCCTTGGGAGCCGGGGCTGCTGCTCCCGACAGCAGCAAGGCAGCTTCCCTCCCAAGGCTGTGGCTCCCGCATCTCTGGAGCAGCAGGCGGGGGGTGGACAGGATGGTGCTGGGGCCACTTCCAGGCCAGAGAGTTGAGCTTTAAGATTTCAGACAGCAGGTGGGTAGGGCTGAGCAAACGGGACCCTTGGTCCCCAGGAAGTCAGGCAGAAGGAGAGAGGAAAAGCTGAGCACAAGCCAGGACCTGGGACAGCGGTGCAGGCTCCGCCCAGAGCTCTGTCCCCTTGTCTCTCTGTCCCCCTGTCTCTTATCTCCCTCTCTGTGTCTCTCTGTCTCTGTGTCCCTCTCTCTGTCTCTTTCTCCCTGTCTCCTGGTCTCTTTCCATCTCCCTCTCTGTCATTCTGTGTCTCTCTGTCTCCCTCTCCCTGTCTCCTGGTCTCCCTGCCCATCATCTCTGTCTCTGTGTCCCTCTCTCTGTCTCTTTCTCCCTGTCTCCTGGTCTCTTTCCATCTCCCTCTCTCTGTCATTCTGTGTCTCTCTGTCTCCCTCTCCCTGTCTCCTGGTCTCCCTGCCCATCAGTGATGGATCACCCAAATTTCTTTTGGGAATCCCCCTTGCCCTCCCTGGAACCACGTGACTGAAGATGAGCCAGTTTGAGCACCAAATACCCCAGATGAAGCGGCTGGATTAGAGGTGGCCTGTGATGCCAGTTGGTCAAATGGAGAAAATCCCAGGACCCAGGGGAAACCGACAGAAGAATGTTCTCTGTTTGCCATGAATGTCCGCCTGGAGGAATCGGGCCAGGTGCTGCGCTGTCATCCTGTCTCCATGGGACCTAAGGATGAACATAGCCCAGAAGATCAAGAAACGGGGTGAGACCGGGTGCTGCACGTACCTTGTTTGTGCCCTGGGTTGGCTGGAACGGAACCTCACCTTTCCAGCTACACGAGCTGGTAAATGCCCTCTCGCACTTTCCTAAGCCTTCTGAGTGTGTCCTTCCACCTGGCCAGCCAACATCCCCTAATGGTTATGCTCGTCCTTCACGGGGACAGGACTGTGTCCCAGAACGTCCTTCCCCTCCTCCCACCCTCACCTTCCCCTCCTCCTCCTTCCGGTAGGCACCAGGACACCAAGGAGGGGAGCTGGGCCAGGGCCACCGTGCAGGGGGTGCATCTCGCCGTGTGGCCCAGAGGCCTTTCAGCTCCGGCACTGTCAGTCATGCTGCTTCTCTGCAACTGTGGTGGGGAGCCCAAGGTGGCCGAGGCTGCAGAGCAGGCACAGGGAGCTGGAGCTGCTGCCCAAGACACCCGAGCACCCGCAGCCCCCGCAGAAACCTCTCCACGAGCCCAGACGCCAACAGCCTGTGGGGACGAGAGAAGAGCGAGGCAGGGGGTCTCCTCCCTCCACCCGGGGCCCGCAGCCTCCCCGCCCCGCACTAGCCGGCGCTCAACCCTTGGACACCCGTGCTCGCTGCCCCCGTTCACACAGCCCTCTGCCCACTGAGCAGGGTGTTCTTGGTGTCCCTCAAGGCCCAGCTTCAGCCCCAGGAAGGCCTCCCAGACTGTGCTGGACAGACGGCCAGCACTGACGTCCTGAGTCCTGAGCACGAGTCGACCCAGCCTCGTGTTGTTGATCACCTGTGTCTGGAATGTCAGCCTCGTCCCTGTGGTCAGACTGTGATCTCCTTGTGGGGGCTGATAACAAGGGATCAAGATTCAGGCTGTGACCAGGGTTGGGGTACTGCCAGTGACCTGGATCAGGGATCAGTCTGTGACCAGGGTTCAGTCTGTGACTGTGACTGGGGCTCAGAGAGTGACCAAGGTGAGGGCTTAGTTTCCACAGCCCCTTCCTAGAGGGGGAAATTTCTGCAAAACTAGAAGCAAATTTGGGATCAGCTGGACCTTCTAACTCCCTGTCTGCTCTGGGTCCCCTGAGGGACCTGTCCTCAGGTGCTCTGCTCCAGCCCCTCCCTGTGTCCCCTCCCCAGCTGGAGCTGCCAGCCAGGTCCTGGGAGGGGAGAAGTGAGCTGCCCACAGCCCCCCTCTGCAGGTGCAGACCCGCGTTTCTCTTTCATGGTACTGAGCTCAGATAATTTGTGAGACTCGCAACCCATTCATCATGATTCTCACAAAACCATCTCTGGAGCTACTCGATGAAAGGGAAGACACTGAGAGGCCCACATCCAGTCACTGCCGTGGAGGCGGGGATGCCGAGGCACGGGCCCGAGGGCCAGCTGGATGGCAGGTCTGAGAACTGGTGATCGCACCTTGTGCCTCAGTTTGCCACCTTCAGAATGGGGCTCATGAAGGGTCCTGATGTGGTGAGAAGGTGCAGGTCCTCTTTACCATCTCCTCTACTCCTGCCCAGACCTAGCTGTGGGGTCCTCCCCACCAGCACCATCTGTGGGGTCCTCCCCAGTCCTATCTATGGGGTCCTCCCCACCAGCACCATCTGTGGGGTCCTCCCCACCGTCTGCGGGATCTTCCTCCCCAGTCCTATCTGTGGGGTCCTCCCCACCAGCACCGTCTGTGGGGTCCTCCCCACCAGCACCATCTGTGGGGTCCTCCCCACCAGCACCATCTGTGG
>NW_007728220.1:220811-229215 GCF_000696425.1 Galeopterus variegatus
ATCCAGTCTTCACAATCATTCTTCAAGGTAGGTGTTCTATCAATTTTGAATAAGAAAACTGATATGTCAAGGTCTAATTAACATCATCAAGGACACTTGTATGTAAATAGAGCCTGGATTTAAATTCAGTTTTGTCTGAATCTAATCCCCATTTTCTTTTTAAAATTCCATGCCAATAGAAAAAAAAAAAAAATATATATATATATATACATACATACATATATATACACATATATATAGATATGTGTATATATATAGGAAAGAAAAAGAAAAAAAAAGAATCAATACTGTTGTTTTCAAGTATCTTAACCACTGACCCCAATTGTTTCCTGCACATCAACACCTATCAAAAATTACTAAAACTTCAGATTTGAATCGCCTCTCTATGAGTCCCTACTCCTAAGAAAATTAGCTATTTCCAGAGTTGCTCTCTATTCCTTCAAGTTTAGTGGTTATTGGATTTGAATTTCACTTTAGTTGGACTCGGGCCATATTTAGTCTCACTCCCCTTCATGCTTTGAAGAATGAATTTCTTCATACAAAGATATAATTTTCAAACTTTTTGTTTGTTTTCTTAACACGACACTGCTCCTGCTCTATTGTTGAATGGAGATTTTAGTATTGCTGAATGGTATAATATTATATTTCACATATAGATGCCTACCTAATTTTTTTTTAACATTATGGCTCAGACAAATGGATTAAATTATGAGAGGGAAAAATAAAATATTATAAAATTCTAGTATAATTATCATGTAAAATAAACCTTTCAAATTCATATGGAGATGGAGTTTTTTTTTTTGTCTAGACAACAGACATATTACACATAATGACTAAAGAGAGGTCAATGTGGTTCCAGTAGAGAAAGCAATTACTTTGTATATGTGTTAAATAACATCTGGTTTATTCCCTATCATTATAATGGAAAATCACTTAAACAGAGTGTCTTATTTTTATAACAATCATTATAGCCTATGAGTAAAGATTACATAAAGATTATATAATTACATTTTTGCACCTTTAGTATTTTAGAAGACATGTAAACCAAACTAATATTTCGAGACTGACACTTTTAGAAAAGAAAGTTCTTATTAAGAGGAATTTCACTAAGCAAATGGGGTATAAGGGAAGGGTACAATTCCAGTCAGAGAGGACGGCAGGTGCTGAGACACATGACATTAGGAAATAACATCTACAGAGCCTTAAAGGCCTTCCATTGTCCTTATGAACAGGGTCAAAGGAGACCGTCTTGAAGAGAAAGGGGTAGTGTAGGTAAGTTAGAAAGATAAAAAAGGCATGAAGGACCCTACAAAACATGCAGAACTTTTATACTGAAAACCATGGGTATGTAAACTCAGTACTTACAGGGATCAAGCAAATGGAATAAATATGAAAGCATAGAATATAAGAGAAACAGGAATGTTGGTCCCCAAACAGTTAATAGGCCAAAAGATATTCAATTACAATTAAAACAATTTTTTTAAAAAAGTGTTTCTGTTAAGCAAACACATTCCTTGGCATTATTTGGCAAGTACCCCTAGTATATTCTTCATTCTTTATTTTATGCAGAATTTAACGAAATGTATTCAGTGACACATACGATTCTTAAAACATATCAATAGACATTCAGTGATAAAATAATATATTAAACAAAGTTATCAGGTTTGTTTACTAAGGAATTCCTAAAATACTTTGTTTCTGTTAAAGATATAAAATCACTTGTCAGAAGGAGAGTTGTGCAAATTTAGCTTAATTTTGATCAGTTCAGATATCTCCCCACACCCAGGTATGCGGAGTGGTGGGTATCAGGTGCCAAGTTATTGACGTAGTATCAACAGAGAGGGGACAAAGGTCCATTGTTTCCTTGTATTCTTTAGCTGTCTATGGAATTTTATTTTATCTCTAAATTTTAGGTAACCAGTATTTTGATACACATTTAGCCATCTCCCTTATATTTAGTTCTCCATTCCTTCCAGGATCACCAAAGACCGAAATGCCTGCGTTTGGGGTTTGACTAAGCCTAGTGAATGAAATGAATGGAAGCAAAATGTGTGTTTTTGTGGTCCAATTATTTAAATCCGTGTTCAAAACCTTACAGAATTCTCTTCTTCCTGCCAAGATGATTGTGGAAAGCATGTTTCAGAATGGAGCCTGTTTTAGTCTGGGATTCTAAGGACTAACGGTGACAGATCCGCTTGCAGCTTTTACTGGGAAAGTAGTACGAACAAAAAATACAATTTGTTTTTGTGATGCTACTGAATTTTTATGTGTGCATGAAAGGATATCCTTACTGCATTATAGCCTAGCCCATGTACTTCATATAGGCCTCCACAGATAATATAAGCTATAGAGATCTGAGGTTTGCCTTGTCATGAATTCAAGTTTATTTGATCCATGTCCAACACATGTCTTAGGGAATGGGAACATTTTAGATGCTTTTCCAAGCACAATTCTCTGTGTCTGGGCTACATGGATAACTGAATCAAACATAGCTTCTGTACAACTTGAACTTGGGGATGCCTTCTGATAGCAAAGCCTTGATAACTTCTGCTTTCTAATTATTTCAAAATTTACCCAGGCTTTTTCATCATGCCCCCAGACATGTGGCTATGATAGAGAAAGATATAGAAAGGCACCCCTTTTCAAAGACATATATGACATCTGTATCTATTAACACAGCACTTCTTTGAAGTTAATTAACAATTTTGATTTAATTTCTTTCTCTCCTCTATTCTATGATCGAGGACTACATTACCTCTTGGGTTATGTATGAGTCAACATACTATGGCTTACAGGCCAAATTGGTCTGTCACCTGCTCTTTTTTTTTTTTTTCAGCTACTCAGCTACTCATTTTGAAACAATGATGACTCACTGGAAGCTACAAAAATAGTACAGAGACAAACTGTACATCCTTTGTTCAGATTACTCCAATGGTAATATTTTGCATAATTACAACAAAATGTCATAACCAGACGTCAATTAGTGACAATACTACTAACCAAACTATAGACTTTAATCAGATTTCTCCAGTTTTTACATGCATTCATTTGAGTGCATATGTGTGTGTGTGCATGTATGTGTGTGTGAGCTGTTCTATGAAATTTTATCATGTGTGTAGATTTGTGTAACTACCACTATGAATAATTAAGACACAGAAATGTCCAAGCACCATAAAGAATTTCCCTCATGTTACCTATTTATATATGTAACCACTTTCTCTCCATCTGTAAATACTGGAAAGCACTAATCTGTTTTATATCTCTCTAATTTTTGTCAATTTGTCAATTTTAAGAAAGTTACATAAATGGGATTTTAACTACAAAATCTTTTTAAATTAGCTCTTTTTCATTCAGTCTAATACACTTGAAATACAACCAAGTTATGTGTGTCAATGTTTTGCTTCTTTGTATAATAATTAGCTCTCCATGGCATGGATATTCCAGTTTGTTCAGCCATTCACCTGTTGAAGGACAACTTTTTAAATTTTTTATTTTAAATAAAGCTACTGTGAACATTTGTGCAAACATAAGTTTTCATTTTTCTAGGATAAATGCCCAGAAGAGTGTTCATTTGGTCATAAGACAAGTGTATAATAAATTTTATTTAAAATGGCAAATGATTTTTCAGAGGGACTATAGCATTTCACATTTCCACCAGCAATATACGAGTGATCCAGTTTCAACACATCCTCTCCAACATGTGTGATTGTCAGTATTTTTTATTTTAGTCATTCTAATGGATGAGTAGTTTCTCTCATCTTTTTTATGCACCAGCTGGTCACCTTCAGAGGGGAAACTGACACTTACATAGTCACACATTTTTCCCAACTCCATTTTTTTAATGCTATGAACTTCATTTCCTGAGACCTTCTGTTCTGTGCCTTACAGTGTTCTAAGCTTTGTATTTAAATATTTTTTCTTTTAATGGGGGGGGGGGGAGAGCAGCTTCTGCAAATCAAGGAACTCTGTTTTTTAGTCTATTTAATTGTGAAAATTAAGTTGGTTTCTCTGGTTACTCTCCCCACTCTCCCACCAAAGGACGACGAATGCTTTCAGTAGCAGTAACGGTTTTTAACTTAATGGTTAGAAAGTCTGTGATACAAGAAAAATGCAAAGAGGAGAAAACTTTAATTATAATACATAATTTTATCCTCCTACATTATTGCTAATATATATCATGAGTGTCCAAGTAGGAGATATATTAAGCAAAATTGACTATACTTTTTGATCAATGGATGCTTTAGTATAGAACAGCTAATTAAGCAACTCACAGCAGTACCTTGGGAAATATTTCCATGGGAACAGTAATATTAGATTCATTAGTAATATTTGTAGAAGGTCAGCATGACATGGAACAATCATTCTCAAACATTTGTGCATTAAAATCATCTCAGAGGCTTAAAAATACAGATTCCTGGGCATCAACCTCAGATATTTTGAATCAGTAAAACTTAGGTATATACACATACACATGTATTTATATATTCATAGACACAAATATATGTATACTCTCACTTCTTAAAATATATATATATGTCTATACATACACACACACAGATACATACATGTATGTCTTCTCTCCAAGCAGCTATAGAACAAATGTATCAAACGCATCTTCATTTACAAGTATAATTTCTTGCAAATTCTGAGGAGAATAAAAAGTTAACATTGTATTCATTTCTTTGGACTATTGTAACAAAGTATCACAAACTGGGTGGCAGAAAATAACATTTATTGCCTCACAGTGATGGGGGCTAGAAGTCCGAAATCAAGGTGTCAGAAGAGCCACCCTTCCTCTGAAACTCTGAATAGAATCCGTGGCTGAAAATAACATTTATTGCCTCACAGTGATGGGGACTAGAAGTCCGAAATCAAGGTGTCAGAAGAGCCACCCTTCCTCTGAAACTCTGAATAGAATCCTTTTGTGTCTTTCTCTAGCTTCGTTGGCAGCTGTAAATCCTTGTCTTTTCTTGGCTTTCAGCTACATAACTCCAGGCTCTGCCTCTGTCATCTCATGAAATTCTTCCATTGTATCTTCACATTATCTTTTCACAGGCATAAGTTCTGTTGGAATAAGAGCCCACGGTATTGGGATATGACCTCATTTTAACTTTATTTATTTATTTTATTATTATTATTTTTATTTATATTTATTGGGTACAGAGTTGACTATCAGTATTTGTGTACAGTATGTGCTGATCAAATCAATATTACTAGCATGTTCATCATTACAAATAATTATTAATTTTTGTGTCCCTTACCCAGTTACTCCCTATCCCCTCTTCCCACCCCCTTTCCACATCTAGTAAGTATAGGTCTGGTATCTTCTTCTGAAAGTTCAGTGTTTCATTATGGTCCTTTCTTTCTTTGTTTCTTAGCTTCCACTTATGAATGAAGACAATTTGGTATTTCTCTTTCTGTTCCTGGTTTATTTCACTTAACGGAATTTTCTCCAAGCTCATCCATGTTACTGTGAATGGCAGAAATTAAGGAGGCCACCAAGGAATGTGGAAAGACATTCCTTGTTCATGGATTGAAACAATCAACATGGTGAAAATGTCCACACTACCCAAAGTAATGTACAGATTCAATGCAATCCCCATCAAAATAACAATGGCATTCTTCAAATAAATAGAAAAAAAAACAATCCTAAAATACATATGAAACAACAAAAGACCCTAAATAACCAAAACAATCCTGAGCAAAAATAAATAAATAAATAAATAAATAAATAAATAAGTAAAACCAGAGGCATTACAGTACCTGACTTCAAATGATACTAAAAAGCTAGAGTAACCAAAACAGCATGGTACTGGCATAAAATCAGACACATGGACCAATGGAACAGAATAGAGGATACAATAATCAACCCTCAGACTTACAGCCAACTGAGATTTGACAAAGGCAACAAGAATTACATTGGAAAAAAGACAGGTTCTTCATTAAATGAGGCTAGGAAAACTGGATACCCATGTGTAGAAGAATGAAACTAGACCCATACCCCTCGCCATATACCAAAATCGACTCAAAATGGATTAAATACTTAAAAGTGCTGAAACCATAAAAAGTACTAAAAGAAAACTTAGGGGAAACATTTGAGGACATAGGACTGGGCAAAGACTATATGAATAAGAACCCAAAAGTACAAGAAACAAAAGAAAAAATAAACAAATGGGATTGTATCAAACTGAAAAGCTACTGCACAGGAAAGGGAACAACGAACAGTGAAAAGACAACCTACTGAAAAGTAGAAAAATATTTGTAAACCATACATCTGACAAGGGATTAATATCCAGAATGTAAAAAGAACTCAAAGAACTTAACAGTAAGAAAAAAATATAATCCAGTCAGAAAAGGAGAAAAGGAAACAAATACACATTTTTAAAAGGAAGACATACAGATGGCCAACAGGCACATGAAAAAAATGCTCAACACTAATTATCAGGGAAATCCAGATCAAAACCACACTGAGATATCATCTCACCCCAGTTAGACTGGCTATAATCAAAAAGACTGAGAATATCTAATACTCGTGAGGATGTGGAGAAAAGAGAACTCCTCTACACTCTTGGTGGCAGTGTGTACTAGTACAGCTGTTATGGAAAACAGTATGGAGGTTTCTCAATTAACCACAGAAAGAACTACCATATGATACAGCAATCCCACTTCTAGGTATATACCCAAAAGAATGGAAATCATCAGGCCTAATGGATACCTGCACTCCTATGTTTATGGCAGCTATATTTCCAACACCCAAGATATGGAAACAACCTAAACGTCCATCAATGGATGACTGGATAAGGAACACATTTCAACCCATAACACTCACTTTTTCTGCAAAGGAGGTTATATCAGGGTAAAGAAATAATTTTTAAAAATATATATGTATATATACATATATATGTATAACTACAAAGCTACATATTCCTTAATCCATGATATTAAAAAATACTAAGTACTATGATATATTTTTTATTGAAAAAATATCTGAGCGTTCTTACTAAATAATCTAGGCTCAGTACTTTAGTGTAAGTTAAAAGAACACAAGCAACAATCAAGGGCTGTGTTAGTACTCATATAAAAATCAAAGACCAAAGACTAGGCCACTTGCAATCCATAAAGAAGTATTTTCACCTTTAAAATTATTTCATTGTATATACAAAGTGTGGTGCAATTTTCTAAATTTAGCTTTTATTCATTTAAAATACTGTATATGTGTTAAAACATTTATCTATGATATGACAATACACTATATTGACTCGCATACCTTTAAAGCTTTATATTAGTTTTATTATTTCTTTGCACTTCTAGATAAGAAACTAAAATAAATATAGAAGTAAAAATATATCATCTTTTATTTTAATTATAATTTCTTAATTTTGGAAACACAAATTAATTACAAATGAGTTTTTATTAACATATTCAGCCTATCTCTTAATTGCTTCAAATTATAGTGAAAATGTTGGACTTATTACTAATATGCAATACAAATTTTCAAATTATTGTGATGCTATATAGATGCTATATTTCTATGAACTATGTATTTTGGTGGCAAAAAAATAATTTATTTTCAAACTTGCTTATGGTATTACACAAGGGGCTACAAAAACTTAGTAGGCAAACAGCAAAATACTCTAGATGATGTATACCTCAGACAAGATTTTGCTTTTTAAAAAATACAAGAAACAATAGTGCAGATTACAGACATTTTGAAAATAGATTCTAGACTGACAGTTTTTTGCAGGGGATTTGTTTTGTTTTTCTGTTAATATTTTAAAGATGCTGCTCCACTGTTTTCTGCCCTGCATTGTATCAGCTGAAAAGTTTGTTGTCATTTTAAAATTTATTCCTTTGTTTTTACCACCTCTGGCCAATTTTAATATTTAAATTTTAATGACTAGTTTTAAGCATTTTGATTATGATGAGTCTAGATATAGTTTTGACCATGTTTCTTGTACTTTGTATTCATTGAACTAATTGAAACTGTAGGTTGATAGTTTTCAAGAAATTTGGATTGTTTTTGTCATTATCTCCTCAGACATGCTTTTTTTCTCCATAATTATAGTTCAGAGAGTATAATTCCATCCATATCAGGGTTTTTTTTTGTTATTTGTCTCATTCTTTTTCTAGAGTTTCTTTTACTACATTTACAAGGCCACAAATGCTTTCTTCTGCAGAATCTAAAGTGCTGTCAGTCCCTTTCAGTGCATTTTCTATTTCAAACATTCAATCTATTTTTATGTATTTGGATTTAAAAAAAAATGTTTTTTCCATGTCTGTATGTTCAGTCTTTCATCTAGCTTCTGAATATATAGACTACAGTTCCAACACTTTTTAAAATATTTTTTTTTTATTTTGGAACAGTTTATATTTACATAAAAGTTGCAAAGATTGTTCACATAAC
>NW_007728220.1:229382-231889 GCF_000696425.1 Galeopterus variegatus
CAGTGCATTTTCTATTTCAAACATTCAATCTATTTTTATGTATTTGGATTTAAAAAAAAATTTTTTTTCCATGTCTGTATGTTCAGTCTTTCATCTAGCTTCTGAATATATAGACTACAGTTCCAACACTTTTTAAAATATTTTTTTTTATTTTGGAACAGTTTATATTTACATAAAAGTTGCAAAGATTGTTCACATAACCATCACTCACACCCAATTTCTCCCATTATTAACAACTTACATTATATGCCACCCTTGTTAAAATTAATAAAGTAATATTAATACATTATTGTTAAAGTTCATAGTTCACTAATATTTTCTTAATTTTTACTAGATACCTTCTTTCTCTTCCCGGGTTATAACCAGGATACCACATTACACCTAGTAGTCATGTCTCCTTAGGCTTCTCTTAGCTGAAACTTTCACAGACATTTCTTGTACTTCATAACTTTGCCAGTTGTGCTGTTCAGGCATTTTATAGAATGCACCTCCATTCGGCTTTTCCTGATGTTTTTCTTGTGATTGCACTGGACTTAAGTGTTTCTCAAAAAAGACTATAAAGCTGTAAAATTCATCACATCATATCAAACATGCGTACTATCAAAATGACTTATCACTATGGATGTTGACCTTAGTTACATGGGTGCGGAAGTGATTTTCCAGGTTTCTCCACTCTATAGTGCCTTTTTATATTCTCCCTTTTCAGACTGTACTCTATGGGGGAAGAAAAGCTAGTATGTGTAACCTCCACTTACAGAGTGGAGAGTTATTTGAGATTATTTTACATAAAAGATTTGTCTCTTTTTTCTCCATTTATCCATTTATTCATCACTTTTAAATCACTATGGACTTATTTATTGAAACTCATGGATGAGTAATTCATAATTTATTCATTTTGTTTCTCAAATTATTTTAACTTTGATCATTGAGAGCTCTTTCAGTTGGCTCTTGTATCCCCTTGATGTAACCCTGTCATTTGGGGGCTTTTATTTGAGCATTATCTTAATTTCTGGCACTACAAAATGCTCTGAGTTCATCATGTGTGAATATAATTCCTCCCCAGGTCTAGAATCAGCCATTTCTCCAAAGAAATAGTTCCTCTTATTTTGGAATTGTATTAGAAACCAATGGGTGTGCCCACTGCTATGGGCGTGTCATTGTTTCTAGGGCCTTTCAGGTGGTAGAGGATAGATAAAATGTGTGCTTATCAACCCATGTATATGCACATACTTATGCTTCTGTATGTATCTATATTAATTTATAAAAGAAATTCGTATGACAGAGCTAATTCTAATTCATTATGTGAATCATTCTAACTTCCTCCCCTTACTTATTTCTAACCTCCCAGTTAAATGGGGAGAAAGTTCTTTACTTAATTGCTTAATGCCAGTATACATGTACAGTGGCGTCAGAATTATAAACCTATAACCACACAGGGAGAAAATTTTACCCAACGAAGTATATTGCCTGTTTATTGGCAGTCCTTTTGTCTTTAGTATTAAAGACTTCACTTATTACTTATTTCTGAAGTTGCTTAGGTCACCACTTTTCCCCCACCTCCCTCAGAAAGTTAGTTTATTACATTTCTACTAAAGTTAGATTGTTTTGTTACATTCCAGACTTCAACCTGGAATCCCCTGGGTTCATAAACAATTTTTTAGTTTGTATACATTAATATGTTTATTCATCGTTCGCTAAAATTTTATGAGTTTTGACAAATACATAGTGTCATGTAGCCACCATGACTATAGGTAATGGAATAATTTCACCACTAAAAAATCTTCTATGCTTCATCACTTCAACACTGCCCCACTCCTAAATGCCTGGCAATTGCTAATATTTTTTTCATTGCAATAGTTTTGCCTTTTTCAGAATATCAAAAATATAATCCTATAATATATAGCCTCTTCAATCTGGCTTCTTTCACTTAGTATAATATGTTTGAATGGTTGCTGATGAGAAGTCTGCTGCAATTCAAATCCTTTCTGTTTTACAGGTAAGGTGGTGTTTTTGTTTTTATTTTGTTTGCTTATTTTATTCTCTATTTTCTTTTTCTTTTTGATTTCAGCACTTTGCATATTATATTTTTTGGTGTAGTTTTTTTGTATTTATCTTGCTTGGTGTTTGTATTAGTCCATTTTTGTTGCTTATACCAAAATACCTGGAGCTGGGTGATTTATAAAGAAAAACAACATTTATTGCTTATAGTTTCTGAGGATGGGAAGTCCAGAGTCCATCTGGTGGTGGCAAAAGTGACTCAGGGGTCTCACATTGCAAAATGCTGGAAGCAGAGAGAGCAGAGAGAGAGAGAGACTCTCTTCTCTCTTCTTTTAAAGCCCTCAGAACCACTCCTGACCACCATTTTTAATCCATTCACTACTGCATGGTCCTACAGTCTAATCACCTCTTCAAGCCTCCACCTTTCAATCACCATAATAGTATTTTGCACCCTCTTAACAGTCACAGTGGGGGCTAAGTTTCTGATACATAAAACTTGGGGGACACAA
>NW_007728220.1:232517-233873 GCF_000696425.1 Galeopterus variegatus
AGTCACAGTGGGGGCTAAGTTTCTGATACATAAAACTTGGGGGACACAATTCAAGCTTCAGGGAGTTTTCGAGAGACACAATTTAATCCACTACAATATTCTCTGAGATTCCTGGATCTGTGGTTTGGGGTATGTCATTAATTCTGAGAAGTTGAGGGCCATTATTTCATTCAATATTTCTTCATCTTTTTCTCTTTCTTTTCCTTTTTGTATTTCAATTATATGTCTGTCACATCTTTTGAAATTGTCCAGTAGGTTTTGAATATTCTGTTCTGTATTTTCCATTATTTTTCTCTTTACATTTTAGATTGAGAGTTTCTATTACCTTTCTCCAAGCTCACTCAATTCTTTACTTGGCATACCTGTCTACTGTTCAGCCCACCAAAAGCATCTTCACTTGTCTCAGAAGTTTTGAATTCTAACGTTTCCTTTTGATTCTCTCTTAGGGTTTTCATCTTTTCTTAAATTGGCATCTGTTCTTGCATATGTCTACTTTTGTTCCATTAGAGTCCTTAACACATTAATCATAGTTATCTTAAATATCAAATTTTAAATTCCCATCTGTTTTACAACATCTGTTTCATATGTGAATTGGCTTGTGATCCTTCTTTTTCTTGCTTTAAAGTTTGTGTTGTGTGTATGTGTGTGTGTGTAGTTTTTTGTTTGTTTCTTTGTATTTTTGCCTTTTAACTTGACTTGTAATTATTTGTTGAAAGCCAAACACGTATACTGGGCGATAGAAACTGAAGTAAGTAGTCTTTTAGTGGTAGGTTTTATATTAATCCGACTAGGAATTTTGTTTTGTTTAATGTTTGGCATATCTGTAGGTGCCGATGAATTCACATTTTCTGTTGTACCCTTGTTTTCATCTCTCTTATTGATTCTGGGCTTCCTTAAGTACACCTCTGTGACTTGCACCTTTTTCAGCTGTAATCCACTATTATAGTACTGGAGCCCTGTTTCTCAGTTGGTAAGGTACGTGTGGGAGGAAGTATTCTGTCATCTTATGATTAAATCTCAGTCTTTTAGTGCACCTGTGGCCCTGGGATGTAACCATCATAAAAGCGTTTCTCGGCATTTTTCTCCTACTTAGATGAGACAGGAAGGCTCCAAGGGGCAGAAATTGGAAAGTGTCCTACCGCTAAGTGGAATAAAACCCTGAGAATGTCTTTTCTTCTGGAGAGTAAGCTTTTGCTACAAAGAACATCTAAGTGTATTTCATCATGATTGCTCTTTCCCTAACCCTACCAGAGCCAGGAATTTATCTTTCTCAGATCTTTACCTTATGAATTTGGGGTGTTTTTTTCTGGTGGTAAAATCCAGGAAACCATGAGAGCCCACTATTTCTTACTCCCA
>NW_007728220.1:235387-239957 GCF_000696425.1 Galeopterus variegatus
CAGAGTCAAGCCCTCTTTAAGCCTCTAGGGAGGATGGTTTCTTGCTTCTTCAAGCTTCTGGTGGTTGCTGGCAATCCTGGGTGTTCTTTGGCTTGTGGTAGCATGACTCCAATCTCTGTGTCCTTCATCACATGGTGCTTTCTCTGTTGATGTTCATATACAAATCTTCCTTTTCTTATAAGGACACTGGTCATGGAATTAGGGTCCAGTGCAACTCAGCATGGCCTCATCTTAACTTGATTATACCTTCAAAATCCCTCTTTCCAAATAAGGCCACATACAGATTCGAGATGGACATGGATTTTGAGGGAGACACTAACAATCCAGTACAAAGTTGAATGTATTTGCTTCCCATCTCTCAGGAATCAATGTCTGAACACTGTTGTTACCTTTATCTTGTCCAGTTTTTCAGTAGTTTCAGATGGAGGCATAAATTTGGTTCCTTTCACTGTATCTTGTCCAGAAATAGAAGCCCTCCCTTGATCTGTTGACCCGGCACATCTCCTGTGTTAAACTGGGGTCCACTGCACAATTTTCTTTTAAAAAGGTGGACCACTGCCTGAACCAGAGCTTAAATATTTAAAAGAAGGTTAAAAGATATAAAAATAGTACAGAAATTATTGTGGGAAATTTTGTAATGCTTTAACTGAATGTAAGTTGAATTGAAAACATTGAGATTTAAAGAAAATTATTCAGAAATAGAATACATGAATCGAGCTGTGCTTCGAGAAGGCAAATATGATAGCACACATCAAATGAATATGGTGGGAGAAAAGCAGAATATAAGGATTTCAGGGAGGATTTTTTACAGCAGTCTAAGTCTCTGATCCAGTATTGGGCAATGTAATTGTAAAAACAGAATAAAAGTCAACTAATTTTGGACTGCAAAAAGAAAAAAAAAATTATTAAAATTTTCTAACAACACAGTGGCCACAGATAAATGCTGAGTAAATACTACCATCATGAATTAATGATTACAGTGTTAGGAAATATTTTATGGAGATTTGCTAATAACTCCTTATAGAATGGTAAAATGAGGTAAATCATAGCCCACAATGAATTAGGGACATAACTTTAATTAACATATATTTTTATTCAATCAGAATACTGATATCTTTCACTACAGAACTCTGTCTTTTTTTTTCCTATTATGTCAGAATTTTAGTACATGAAGAAGCTTTGACTGAGTCATTGTATGAATTTCAGAATGAAGACAAAATATTGTCAGTGAGTGGCTCACGCCTTTAGATGTCTAATAAATTCTCAGATTTTAAAGTTAGAAAATGGTTTATGTATTTATTAAGACCTTTTCTTAAGCGATATAAAAAATCTGACACTTTTGAGATGCGTAAGTTGACATTTCATCACAGGAGGAACATTACTCTTATTTAAAGATGAATTCAGAAATTTGATTCAGTAACATTTCACACAATAATTTTTGATATCAGAGGATAAGGTAACTAGAAAAAATACTTTAATAATTAAAAAGTAAATAAATCTTACCTAGATTTTGAATGTTTTAAGAGGTGAATGTATAAACAACTTTTCTTTAGAAGAACTTATAATTATATTTCCATCTAGCTAAGTTTCCTAAACTCTCTTTCCAACTGTAACAAATTTGAGCTTTTATATTAGTGATCAATCACAATTTCTAACTTAGCTATTCATTGGTATTTTATTGAAACAATAGAATTAAAATATATTACGTGATACTTTGTGTACAAGTTATGTTAGAAACTACAGAATATACAAAATTTAAGATAAAGAGTTTATTCTGAATATTTTGTTCGAAGACCTTCAATTACTAAATGAAGTATACTAACTAAAGATAGATGAGAAATTGTCCCTTTTAATTTAGAACACTACATTCAATGAGTAAACATGAATTTGTAGCAATTGCACTTATAAGTAAGTGTGATAAAGACTATATTCTGTGTTTGCAAAGTACCGATTTCAAAGAAGATAAATGGTTACTTCTGCCTAGTCCAGAAGATATATTCTTTACAACTTTTAATTTGTGCCATAAGCAAAAAGCATGTATTCTCCTGGCAGAGATGTGGGAAATGCACATTCAAGGATGAGAGTACAGAATGTATGAAAGCATGGAAGTATGAGGTAGGACATGTTCAGGGAGTGGCAGAAACACAGACTGTAAAGAGTGCAGAGAAAAGACAGATAGATGTGGGAAATGCACATTCAAGGATGAGAGTACAGAATGTATGAAAGCATGGAAGTATGATGTAGGACATGTTCAGGGAGTGGCAGAAACACAGACTGTAAAGAGTGCAGAGAAAAGACAGACAATAAGAAAAAAAGCATGCTGCAGTTGAATGTGAAGGACCTTGTGTGTTATGTAGAGATTGAAGGCTAATCCAATGTACGATAAAGTCCCCTGTGAAGTCTAGACCTGAATATAATGACATCATTCATTTATACTGTTTCAAAATTATTTTTTTGGCTATTGTTGGATATAAGCAGCCAAAAGAAGGAAATAAACATGTATCCAAGTTTTCCAACTAAGATGAATGAGACAAAATTATGATAAGTAATATTTTTAAAGTGAGTATTCATAAATAAATCATGATTCCCAATTTGTTTCCTATTCTGGAGGTGAGACCAAGTGAGTTAGATAAACAGACATATAAAAAATTAGCTAACAAAAGAAAAAAAATGTCATACTAAAGACAGATATAAATGTGATAAGATTTGTGGTGATTTTACATTCCTTTTAAGTCTATATAACTTAGAAAAATACAACCTTTAAATTTTCTCCTTAATTATGTATTCAGGAAGTAGAAACCTACCCTATTCGGACATACAGAGAAAACTAAAGACCAACATTGGAAAGTCGTATTTTCATGAGTTGCAGATCTCACTATGTCTCCTGTGTAACTATTCTTTACCTTATTCTTCCCAGCATAGATTTATTTACAATTTGGATGACTGAATTTCGAATAATAGTTAAGCTCACAGGTTTTGGAGTCAAATGGGCATGGGCAGTCTTCCCAGTTCCATTCATCCCTTGCTATATGATGTGACCAAGGCCCTTTGCATCCAGGTTCCATTTTCTTTTTTCATTTCTAATACAATGTGAATAATACAATCTACTTTACAGTGTTGGAGGGTAGTTAAATGAAATTATGAGTGTGAAATATTTATTTCAATGTTTGGCATACAGTAGCAGCTTAAGAAATCATGAAACATATTCCTCTAAGAGATATTAAAGTTTGCAAATGAGTCTCACCTCAGGTAAATAGTGTTTTTTGGTGGAAATAGTTTTAAAGCAAGGTATGCTTTAATTCAACAGCTAGCTTTTAAAGTTCTGGTATCCTCTTATCTAAAAAAAAAAAGAATAGATTGTAGATGTATCTCAAAGTATGTTGAAATTTTTAAAGGAGATGTATGTGCAAAGAATGTTAATTAGTAAAATCTTGATATATGTTAGCTTTGATGCTCCTTATTTCTAAAATTTGTGTTCTAATATTTTCCCATTCAGTACACATTTAATAGGCACTTTTATATGGTAGAAAGTGTCCCATTCTTAGGGATTCAAATAAAAATGAGATAGTTTTTATACTCCAGAGAGTTAAAATCCAGGAAAGGAATATCTACACAAATAAATAAAAGAGCTTTAAAATTTAAAATAATTTAAAAAGTAAATAGTATCATGAAAATCAAGCACATAATGTGCTTAACCCATGGAAACCCAAATGTGGAATACTTAAGTGTATTTAATACTGAACAAGGTTAAAAAAATAAAGGGTGACTCAACATTTGAATACAAGTTTTCCAAGAATACTGGGAGTAGAGTATGTATGAGAGCAGAAAACAATCCTATGGTGGGGCAGAGGCTCATTCTTTTTTTTTTTTTTTTTTTTTGTCCTTTTTGAGCCCAGCCACACCACGCTCAGCCAGTGAGCACTGTGAGCGCACCAGTCATCCCTATATAGGATCTGAACCTGCGGCGGGAGTGCTGCTGAGTTCCCAGAGCTGCACTCTCCCGAGTGCACCACAGGCTCGGCCTGAGGCTCACTCTTAAAATGGCATTGAGTTTGGGAAAAAATTTGCAAATGTAGGTGCCCCTAGGCAATAGTACTGATGAATTTGGAAATATTTTCTGAACTTTTTTTTTTACCCTTCTACATCTTCTTTTTTCTTACTCCTGATCTAATTCATCTCTAATTCTTGTTAATTCTACTGTACCAAAGAGGATGTTCTGTGTTGTGCCAGGACTAGCACAACAGGACTGAACTATAAGATGACTAAGACATAGAATACAAGTTAATGTAACATAATGAGGATATTAACACCATTTGGGTTTTGCTCTGCATTCTTTGTTCTGCAAGTAAGTATTATTTAACTTTTATCACTATTATTACAACAAATATAATTACATCAGTGTTTTATATTCTCCCATATCCCATGTACAACAACTTTCTTTATTCTGAAAGTTCTCATTAGCTGAGAACATCAATTATTCAATTATTGGCTTACACTTCTAACTGTATTTTTTTTCCTTGCTTTTTTATTTTTCATTAAATTTTTATTTTGTCAATATACAATGTATATG
>NW_007728220.1:243009-268575 GCF_000696425.1 Galeopterus variegatus
TCAGAGCAGAACTTAACGAAATTGAAACCCAAAAAACAATACAAAAGATCAACGAATCTAACTGTATTTTTTTAAAAGACAGAACTGTGTATGTGGGAATATTTTTAAATATATTAAAAATGTATTTTTTCTAATCCAGGCCCCCTCTATCCTCACTCTAACTTACTTGAAAACCTTTGTCTTCTTGCCTCTAGGTTTGTGCTCTTCACCAATTCATTCTCTTTCCTTCAAAGATAATTTTCAAATGTAATTCTAATGCACTTGATCATTACTTAAAAGACTTTTCTTTTCGTTAGAGGCTTCCAAGGGTATTCATAGAACTGCATCCAATCCATAGCCTAATCTGGTCCTTACTCATTTCTCTGATCTCACTGCCATCCCTCCATTCCTCAGATGCAACATATCCATCAAGTCTTGTAGTGCCCCACAAGTATTATGCTTTGTCTGGTCTGAAAGACTTTGTATATGTTTCACTTTTGCTGACAACATCTTTATTTTTGTTACCTGAATAATTTCTAATGAGCCTACGAGATTCATCTCAGGGTTTAGTTTCTCCAGAAATTTTTCTTTGATCCTTATTTTGCTCAATTTGGGTTACCAGCAATTACCAAATTTTATTGTATAATAAGTTGCAAATTATTAGTGGCATTTTCTATTTGCCTTTGTGAGTATAAATACTTCACTCAAGATAATCCAAAATTTAAGGGAAAATTACGGGAAAACAATAGATGGTGACATTAAATAATAGGATAATATAATGAGGAAATCCTTGCAAAACATATTTTTGTCTTAGGACATATTTCAAATTCAGGTGTATCCTTATTCAGTATAGCAAAGGCTCAGATCACAGATTTTCCTCCTTTTATAGAGAAGATAACCCTTTTACTCCTAAAAATTCAGCATGCTCTATAGCAATAGGAGATAGCATAGGGGAAATACAATAGTTGTGCCACATGTCCAATCCTGGAAAAGTTATGATGAGAGAAAGATGAATGGGTAAAGTATAGAATTACTGAGGAAAAGGACACTTAACCTACTACTAGAGACTGGACCTCGGAAAGACACTGCAGAGTCTGAAGATAGCTTGATTCCTGGTAAGAAGAAGTCATCCAGAACATGCCACCTGTCCCTGAGTAAGTCAGGAGGTCTAGATAATGGTTTCAGTTGTCAAAGGTAAGTAGTGTAGAGGTAGAGAATCTCCATCTCAGTCCTCTTAGGGTACTGACTGAGTCTGAGAATTGAATTGGCATAAGATAGATTAACAGGAGAAAAGCATTAATAATACAAGTTTTACATTGCACAGGAGCCCTTGTAAAGAAATGAAGACCCTCAAGATGTAGTAGGAGTTAGTTAATTACATACTGAATTGGAAAAAGAACAGTAAGTTATGAAGATATGACTAGATTATGTTGGGAGATTTAAAAAATAAGAGATATTTTAACAAAGTCCGTACAGAATTATCTCCAACTCTACTCCTTGTTCTTGAAGATAGATACACTTCCTTTCTTCTCATATAAGTGAAAATGTGTTTAACAAGGGAATTTTATCTTCTGCTTTTAAGAAACCACACAAAGTTGCAATTGATCTTCTTGCACTTGTTTTTCAAATGCCTTAAGTAATTATGACTTGTAATGATGCACATGGTAATAATGATTTGATCATCACATACTGACCACAAATACTGATAGTTGACTCTGTACCCCATAAATATGCATAAATAAAAATAATTTTAAAAGTTAAAAAAAATAACTTAAATAGTCAATAGGCCAGAACAGCATATTTTAACCCCTTCACTAGGAATTCCAGCAGGGCAAGCCATGCCTATATGGGAAAGGGAATTTTCCCCCAAAACATGTGACAAAAGACAGTGAATCTACAAATACCATCACAATACCATCACAAAGCCAGGTTGTCCTTTCCCTCTATTTCCACATGGGTGCATAAGTATGACCCTCACTGTAACTAAATAAATAAATAGCCTATTTTAGAGAAAGAAATGAGGGAGGAGAGGCATAGCAAAGAGTTGTTGTTACTGATTTTTTTTTTTTTTTTTATAAATGACACTAAGCACTATCCCTAGGAAGTGTTTACATTATCCCATATGCTTTAATCTGATAGGATATTCAGTTTATTATCTTTATTTTCTAGTACAACCAAGCATTGCTTAATGACGAGGATATGTTTTGATTAATGTTTTGTTAGGAGATTTCACCACTGAGCAAACATCATAGAGTATATTTACACTGACCTAGATGGTACAGCCTACTACACACTTAGGCTATATAATACAGCTATTATAATCTTATGGGACCACCACTGTATACATGGTCCTTTGTTGACCGAAACAGCTCTATGACTGCAATTTGTTGGTGGGGAATTAGGGAGAAATCAGTATTAAAATAAACTAAATTCAAAGATCTTTACTTCATCGGTAAATCTGAGTTACAGTGTGAGTTAATTGGTAAACTCTGCTATTGTAATTTCCTATTATCTTGTCAGTTTTCCTATCCAGATTATAAATTTCTTAATTCATGAGCCATACCTTATTTCTCTATGTACCGCCAGTGTCTATCTCAGGGCCAATATAACACCAGGCAGACATTAGCTACTCACTATTAAATGCTTGAATAAAAAATGTTGAATGAAAGGGAGACAGTTATAAGATCAAAGAGCATATATAACAGTCTAAGAATTGTTTACAAATCAATAGTGATGAAAAGACATTGGGGGAAATTAAACAATGTAGTGACATGACAATACTTACATTTTAGTAAGGTTCCTCAGGCAGTAATCGTGAGGATGACTTCAAAAGGAGGAATACTGGAAAAAGAACAACATTAGAAGACTGTTAAAGTAGTCATAAAGATAAATTTAAAAACTTAACAGTAGTTTTCTAAACCAAGTTTTATTGAAAATATGTAATATTTACCTCATGCTTCTCACTTTATGGTTGAATATATTTATGGTTATTGATGGGAAAATTTTTCATTTTCCTCTCTGAAATATATTTACATGTGACATTCTCCTCTGAATAAAATGCTAGTATTACAGAAAAATTTGCAATCATTAGGAGATGAAGAAAATGTTAATGAAAAACGAGTTTCATATTCCAAATGATGTTTTAAAAGTCTTACATTTTAACTTGCTTCCCCAGCACATGTCAAAAAAATAAATAAAAAGTTCTTTTTAGGAATTGTGAGAATGTAGGTTAAATGATTTAGAGGTTGCCTCCCTTCTTTTTCCTTCCTGTCTTACTTCCCTCCTGCCTTTGGTCTTTCTATCCTCTCTCCCTCCTCCTCCTCTTTAAAAAAAAAAAAATTCTGCCTTCCTTCCTTCCTCCCATCCTCCCTACTTTTTCTTTCCTTTTTTTCCTCTCCTTTCCTTTGCATTTTTCCCTTTTCTTTCCTTTTTCTTCCTTTTCTTTTTGAAAAAAGCAATTACTTTTGAAATGGGAATTAATCACTGGTATGTTGGTAAATGATTAATAACCATCTGGTGGTCAGTAGAAAGGAAGCCCTGATTTGTAGCATTTGTATAGGTTACCATGATGTAAATACTTTGCCATGTTTGATTTCAAGCTACCAACCTGTGTCAAAGGCTGGCAAAATTCCTGGAAATTTATCATTCAGTGCCAAGAGGCAGTTCAATCTTGTTCCAGCATACTCCTGCTCACTTTAGACAGCCTAGAAGATAGACGTTTGGGACCCTATATTGACCTTCAGAATTGGAAAAGCTATTTATATAGAAAGCAGAGTGTATTTTTTATCTGATCCTAGAAGTCTAAACTTGTACTAGTAACGAACAATAGTAGTTTCATGGGTTGGGGGTGGGAGAGATTTTTACTATTATTATTGTTATTTTATTTTTTATTTTTTGGCAGCTTTCTAGTACAGGGATCTGAACCCTTGAATTTGATGTTATAACACTGAGCTCTAACCAACTGGGCTAACTGACCAGTCCTTGTTTTGTTTTTTAGCTGGAGTAGTTCAACAATGGAATGATTCATAAAGTTAATACATCAATTTCTTCCCCTGTAATAATATGTTTGCTGATTGGAAGGTCCTATATAAACTTCAATGTTATTAATAGTTTTTAAACACCGTGAAATAGAAATTATTTGAGAGAAGTTACTCACCCAGAGTAGTGGTTCAAATATTTGTCAAATTTTAACATGAGTGAAAAATTTGAGGCATTCTTTACAAAGTCCTTTAATTATTTTGGTATTTCAGAATAGCCAGTACAATTTTCCCTGTGTTAATAAAGGGAATGTTTTTGTTCAATCTCCATGATATCTCACAAATGAACAATGGTGACATTCTAAAACTTGATAATCCAGGGCTTTGTGTTACTTTGATAACAGATGATAGATACCACTGAATATGTATTGTTTATTTAGTACTTCATGCTTTTCAAAGGATTTTGACAGTGAAGTTGCACATGTGCATGTGCTCACCTTCTGGTCACTAAATGAATTAGTTAATATACAATTTTGCTTCCAAAATTTATTCCTATGCTCTCTCTATTCTAGTTTTAAAATGATTATATGTGTGATTGATTAATAAGTAAGAAAAAGATTTTTCTCAAATTCTGCACAGGGTATGGCATTATTGAAAGTGTTATGGTGGAAGGGAAGGTGCTTATGACATTTAGCTTCAGTATTTATATTCATAAAGACACTGACTTAGAAGAAAGGCATCAAGGAAGAAAGGAATACATTTTAAATGCACAAATATCCTAGATAATTAGCAGTCACTTTCCTAAAAACCACAGGCATGAAGGCAGATTTGATGAGGACAAATGAACCCTTTCTTTTTTTCTAAATTTAGTTGCTAACTCCATTAGTGATGCTATCAATAGTATGACTAACAACAGAGTTTTCATCTCATGCAAGGAGCTGATGTTCCTTTCTGACTTTTCCCTTTGATTGTACTGCATTATTTGGTGTTACAAATCAATGCTTGTGCAGACATAAAGCAGGTCAGACCTTAATGTTTTACTTGGGGACCAAGAAATGTAAAATAAAACCCAAGAGATTGGCAGCCATGACCTGATTAACAATGTGCATTTTTCTTCTTCCTGTATTTGTTGGTGAATTAAAATGTAGCACACTCACTAACCTCTATTGTATAAATAACTCGTACATATTTCTTCACAGGAGCAAGGTTTTAGAGTCCTGCAACTGTCTGTGTCATTGAGATGATATTTATCCTAGTTAAAAATAAATACAGGCATTGCTCAAATTAGCAGTTTATCTTAATTGATTACTCATTTTAATGGAAAAGGAAGGCACATAAATAAAATGCATCCTGTATAAATATATAGTTTGATGAGTTTTGACAAATGTGTATGTTCTGTTAATCACCATTCCAATCAAGATAAAACATCTTTTATATTCTACCAGAAAGTTACACTGCATCCTTAGGGCCCCATTCATACACACCCCGGGCTTTCTATCACTTCAGTTTAGTTTTACCTGCTGTAGACATTCTTATCAATACAAGCACAATGCCAGCAACATGTGAGAGTTCCAGTTGGTTTACATCCTTGCCAATGCATCATATCAATATTTCACCAAGGACAAATGATTTTGAGTATTTTTTGTGCTATTTGCGCATATAGCAAATATATAGATATATTTGTATGTCTTCTTTTTGAGATCTACTCAATTTTTTTGTCTTTTAATTTTAATTAGATTTTTACAAATATTTAGTGTAAATTGTCAAATATATGCATCATATATATATATTCTAATGAACTTATAGATCAAATTGGATAATCACAAGTATAATAAGGTTGAGTTTTTCAATCAGTTATGTGAATTGTTCAGTTTACAGGCTTTGTAGTATTTTTCTTTTCCAAGTCTTGGGGAGTTTCAGGTTATTTATTTGCAACCTAAAATTCTAACACTAACTGAAAGTGATCTCTGTGCTTATCTCCTTCGCAGGTACTCTGCCTTACAAATTCCAGACTCTTAGCCTACAGAATCATTACCTCCACATCTTAGGAAATCTTCATTCTGCTTGAATCCCTGGTTTGCTCTTCCTCCAGGCAGAAAGTTTGGGTGGCTGTGATACTCACTGTGTTTATTTTCTTTCTCTCACTGGTCATTGATCTATACTTCACATATTTCATCCAGTTTTCAAGTATTTATAAAGAGTAGGAAAAACTGCTAATTGGTTATTCCATTATAGTCAGAAACAAAACATTTTCGAATACTTTTACTATTAATGTTTTGGTGTGTTTGTTCAGTTTTTTATGTATTTACAACATACACATATTTTTATATTAGCTCATTAAATATTTAGAGCGATCCTCTTTAAGTGGGCACTCTTATTATGCATAATTTCCAGTTGAGAAAATCGAGTCACAATAGAGTCAAATCATGTGATGTAGCCAGCATTTGCAATCAGAAAATCTTCCTTCAGAGGCAGGATAACTCATACATCCATTTTAATAATTAAATAAATGAAAGCACTTAGTTCATGATATAGCATACAATAAATGTTTGACTTTTTTCCCCCTAATTTGATTGGTATGATAGCAGGTTGAATAGTGGCCCACACAAGAGATATATTCTAATCCTAACCACCAGAACCTATAAAATGAGATCTTATTTGAAAAAACATTTTATCTGAAAATTACAACTCTGTAGATATAATTAAGGATTTTCAGAGGAGATCATTCTGGATTTAGGATGTGTTCTAAATGAAATGACAAATGTCCTTATATAAGGGTCCTTCAAAAAGTTCGTGGAAAGATTTCTAGCATCTTGTAGTGCTATTTTTCCACAAACTTTTTGAGGTACCCTGGTAAGATAAAAATCAAAGAGAAATTTGAGATAAGGAGAAATACAACAAAAAGGTCATGTGAAGCTGAAGGATGACTTGTGTTATGCAGCCATAGCCAAGGAATGATAAGGATTTCTAGCAGCCTACAGGAGCTAAGGGAAAGGCATAGAACTGATTTTCTCTGAGAGATTCCAAAAGAAACTAACCATGCCAAAAACTCAATTTCAGAATCTTGGCCTCCAGAAATATGAAAAATTAAACTTCTGTTCTTTAAAGACACCTACTCTCTGCTAAATTTTAATGCCAGCCATAGAGAACTAATATAGACATATTTGGTGTGTTTATACTACTCTATTTGCTTTTTACCCTTTGTGATTAATAGTTTTATAATTTTTCATCTTCTATACTGTATAATAATGTAAACCACTAGAGTGATTAACACTTTTATCATTAAAGCTAATATTCCAGTGAATCTCTCTGCACTTAAATATAAGTACCTATTTCTATTTCTTTAGGAAGCATTTGTAACTACTTATGCCCAAAGAATCCAGACAAGGAAAAAGATAAAGTACCTTGGCAATGAGATATTTGTGTGTTGTATATCAACTATAATTATTTATTATCTCCATTGTATCTCCATTGTCATTTCATGTCATGGAGTAATAAGGTATAAAATAAAATTTCCACAGATTTTTCTTTTTTCATTTAAATTCACATATAGACAGACATTTTAGGTCCTTTATTTTATTTTTCTCTTTAAGTATATATATATACATACACACATATATATACATATAAAAGCTTCTAAAATATTACTCTTAAATATTTTAACTATCCTGAAAGATATCAAAATGTAGAAATTCTTAATTGCTCGTAAAAATTTCTAGATAATAAGAAGAGTTGATTTTAATTATATTTAAAATTTTTTTGATAATGAGTTTAAAATATAATTATTAAGTTGATTATGAAACATAGAAATTCACTAAGTAAAAGTTAAGTTTAGGCATATTTCTGATTTTTCTTCCATGTACGAGTAAAACAAGGATTATGATCCTGAAGAATAAAACATTATTTTCTAAACAATCAAATATCTATTTTAATATTATTGATTTGACAAATGATTTACATTCTCTCATTCTTACTCATTATTAATTGCTTCCAAAACATCAAATACAACTTTTTAAATATACCTTTGGTATCATTAAATGCCATATGCAATTCATCCCTAAAAGCAATAGATATTCTGTTTGATGGAATAAAGTGTTAATTATGTCTGCGGAAAAAGGTGATGAAAGAGTTAACAATCTAGTTAGGGAGCTACAGTATGTCTAGGTGTCTGTGAGCTCAAAAGACAAAGATGATCCATTTTACTGGATGACCCAGAGTACTTTATTTCTTTGGTTTCTGTTGCAGCTCATGTTTTCGGTCCTCCTCATGGGCTTCTACATTCTGATACTTCACAAATCTGTCTTCAATCTTTTGCTCTTTTCTGTTATTCAATGCAATATATTCACATATCCTTTCTTTCCCCAAGGCTCCAAAATTCATGTTTTAATAAAAGTCTCTTCCATATGATCTATTTCACAATCCCTTACAGCTAATATTTCTATAAGAATATAATGCCAGTCCCTCAAATTCAATATACTTAAAACTAAGATACCAAGTAGGTTTCTCTGGGGTTCTTATGGTTTTATGAATGGCTCCACGTTGAAAACTTTCTGGTCCTATATGGCAACATTCTCTTCTTCATCACTCCATCCAATGTCCCTCCAGCTAAGGGTCACACTTCCTGCAATAAATTTCTAACCCTCTTCCCTTTCTTCCAATGTCTCCTACCAATTTCTGAAGACTCTTTGACTTACCAAGGAATACTGCATTTGCATCTTAATTGTCCTTCGTGTTTTTAGATTTTCTCCCCTAATACATTCTGGTCATTATTTCTCCATTATGTTTTACCATTATTATTTCATAGCACTAATTCAAGATGTTACTCCTTACCTAAAAGTTCTCATGCCTGCTTTTTTGAATATATTAAAGTAGATGTTATAGAACCGTGATACGGGGTATGGAAATGTTCTAGTATTCCTGGTGCTTATATACCAATAAATGTGTAAAATAAGGTAAAACAAAGTACACACAAATTCTTCTAAAATCCCACACAGTACTCTTTTCCTATAGATTATATAGACTTAGAATAGTCATAACTATTGAAGAGGTAACAAAATATATTTGCAAAATGTGTAAAAATTTATTTCAGTAAAGTAAAACTTTAAAAACAGTTTTAGTATTTAATCTCTAAATGTCAACTAGAATTTGAATAGTGTATTGATATACACTAGCATGTACACGTACATTTTAATGTACACTAAAATACAGGAGATAAACTTGTCTTGAATACTGCACTTAAGAAAGTAAATATTATAAAACATTAAATCTACTTTTATCAAGCATTTGAACAGTAACACAATGTTTCTAGTTTAGATAGATAAGTTGTATTACAACTTACATTGAAAATAGAGAAAAAAAACTTAAAATATTCTATGGTAGAATTAAGATATGTTTAAAATGAGGATGCATAATAAATACATGAACCATTTTTAAAAGACAATAAATATTCAAATGATATTATTTGAGAGAAAAACATGTCCAGTAAACTCTTGAGTTTCATTTTTATCATATAAGTAGATAGTGAAGTATGCACAAGTTGACTTTTGGCCTGATCAAACAAATTAATACATAAAATTTTGTTTCAAATCCTGAATAATGTAAAAGTATATTGATGATTCTATCAATCCATTATGAACACACAGAGGAAACAGTGACAGTGAAAACTCTTTCAACTACACCTGTTTGTCATCTACCCAATTGCTCTGCAATTAGGTTGTTTTTAAGTATAATGATAACACTCTCTGGATGACTACCTATGTGCGTATTATTTCAGTATGTTGCGTTCAACAGATTTAGTTGCTAGAGTTAATTCTTACACAGATTATCTGTCTGATCTTTGTAACACCTCAGCATTACTTATCACAGCTATAAAATAAAGTGCGGCCTAAATATATTTAGAACTTTTTTCCAAATCTAAAATTCTTATTTAATAACATACACATATATATTTCCATATTCTGGGGTGCTGTGATAAAATAATCATTTTCATGGTATAACAACATATAATAATGGTAAATTTGTTACAAGTGTCCTGTGAACCTTCCCTACATTAATTGTTAAAGATAAATAGTTCTTTTATGGAAAAGCAAGGAAAACATGCAAAAAAGCAAAAGAACCAAATTAATATATGAATACTTGCTCTTTCTAGTTGATATGGACTTTTGTTTAAATATAGTATATCCTAAAGTATAACTTGGCATCTGAGATTTTATTCACACTTATTAAGCAGCAACAATGACATAGTTTCTAGTAAGGGATTTGAATGTGGTAGAAGTGTAACAAAGCAGTTAGTTCTGCCAATTAGATAAATGTAGAAAGTGAATCTTCTACCACCCTGTGGTAGTTTAGAATCATTACATATTAGCATACTTCATTTAACTTGCTTTGCTTAATTGATACTTTCCCAATGAATTTGCATATCAAGTGATATTTGTGGTATATAAAGAAAGCACTGAACCAAACCGAATATTCTGTCCATTCTTGTTTGGAAACAAAACAAAACAAAACTGCTACACACAGAGGCAAATTTTCAGTTTCAGCTCCAGCAATAACACTTTCTTACTTTTCATTAATAATTTAATCAGTAGGCCACAGATGCCTTAAATTATACTTTAACATTTTACAGATCTCTCAAAGAGATTATCACACTAAGCTCAATTCATTTCCACACTGAATTATTTAAGAGAGAATAATCTCTTTTGGAATTTCCCTGAATTCCACTTATTCTCTATAATTGTTTCATTTCTGAATCAAGAAAAATTGCATTTGTTTCTTTTTTCGACGAAAGACATAAGAAATATTGCTCAAGAGTAGTTAGGATTATTGATTGGTTTAGAAGAGCTTGTTTGGAATTTTTTGGTTTAATTTATGTTTTTATATGACTTTTGCTCTAATGCTTAATTGATGGCATAGTGACAATAAGCTATTATGTATTTAATATGTATTTATAAATTATTGTAGACAATTTATCATGATCAAGCTATTGTGCTTGCTGTCTTAATATAAATAGCATTCAGAAATCATTTTGTTTATTCAATTTGAGGGATCCCAGACTCAAATGATATCAGGATCCAGACAAGTAAAGTCAAGTGAAACAGGAATGGTGAAGAGAAATAGGAGCAAAGAAGACTGAAGTTGTTTGAAGAATTTATTTTTTGGCTAAAATAATTATATTGTTTTCATTTCATATTTTGCTATAGATTTGAGACCGGGAAGCTGAAATTTTTTTTCCGTCTCTATATGCGCCTTACTACCATTTTCCTACCACATTCCCAACCATAGCTCTGAAGTAAGGCATGACATCACATCCCCTGACAACATATGGGCATAGAATTGCCTTTCTCTTAAATTATATATAACATTGAAATATTCAATAAAAAAATTACAGTAGAATACACAATAGACAAATTCTATGGTATATCTGAATGCATAAAATGGGCAGATTCCCTCAGATTCTGGTGATAGATTTTTTTATTAAGGCACAAGTAAATTTCTTTTATCTATTCCCTTACTTACTGTCAAATAATTGATGAAATCAGAAGCTTTTTGGGGTTTTTTTTGCAATTATGGACTAGACATGCCTTTCTTGTTGTTGTAATTATTATTTTTATACCACCTATGTACTCTTTCTCAGTAGGAATAGTATACCGTCATAATCCAGAAATCATAAAATTCTGTTCTGACAATTTTCTTCATTCTTTTTAATTATTTTAATACTGAGAAAACAAAATAAAAATCATATACCAATTTCACAGCTCCTTTGTCTTTATTAGTGATGTCATAGAGATTCACTTCCCTTTTCTGAATTTCCAAAGATCATTGAGTTCAAGCCTACTCCTAGAAATTTAGAATACTTGCTTTATGTAAATGTTGAGTATTTTGTACGATTCTAGTCTAATAAACTTTCTAGTTTCTGGAATACCATTTGGGTAAAATAGAACCATATATAAAGTGGGATTCTGAAGCCAAATAGTTATTCTCTCCAACATTGTCTACCAGGTTTATAACTAAACAATTGAGGTAAACTAAGAAACAAATCATCTGTTTAAAATAACTAATGACAGTATATGTTGGTCCAGTTTAATCTAGTTTAATGTGCATTACCAGCCTCAATTCAGACCAAATGGTTTCCTTAGGAGCAAGAGTCAGGAATCATATAGCATTTGTAAGGAAATCACTGTTTTAATACTTTTTTTTGTTTTTGCCCTTTTATTTTTATGGTGTTTAATCTAATAGTTATTAGTAGATTTATTTTAACAAGAACAGCATTGCTTACATAATACTTTTTCATGGCAAATGTGTGATAAAAACTTCAAATTCTGAAAAGGTGAACCATGAAGATACATGTGTATTGCAAAAACTTAGTGTCATTATGCAAAGAAAGCCACATTTATTTTGATGCATATACTTTCAGACATATTTGGAATATATATCAGCAAATATGATAAAAAAGATAAAAAGAGTTATATGTATGTGTATGTGTTTAGCTTTACATAAATTGTATTATATTAAACATTTATCCTTATCTTGCTTTCTCCATTTTTTTCGTTTTAAAAATGTAGTTTTAACAGTTGCTTAGTGTTTTATGCATACATCATAACATCACTTAATTAGTTCCTTTCTGTTTGGTAATGAGACCAATTCTAGTTTTTTTGTTTTGTTTCTTATTACCCAGGCCATGATTTTTGAAAAAATGTTTACTAGAAATGGTAGAGTATGCAACCTTGTAAACTCCTCAATTTAAATAAAAATATTTCCAAAATATCTTCATTTACTAAGATACTTTCTGTAGGCTTTTATGATACTCTTCATTAGGTTAAGAAAGTTTTCTTAAGATAATAAGATATTTTTAAAAGAATGCATATTAAACTTCATAAAATGCCCTTTATAGATCTATTTAAATAGTCAAATGCTCTTCTCCTTTTATTAATTAATACAGTGAAATTCACTTATAGATATTCCAATATTAATATAAGCTGGCATTTCTAGAACAAATATATGAGTCTTGGAGCATTTTCTTTTTCTATAATTTTGAATTCTGTTGGCTAATATGTTGTTTCAGATTTTTGAACCTGTATATCTATATTTCTGTTGTCATAAAATAGTTATTTTTTGCATTTGTTACTTTGGGGCATAGAATCATTTTTCTTACTGTAATATAGGTACTCCTTTATTTTAGGAAAATATACTTCAATTTTTTGATAGTTATCTGATACATATTTTATTTTGTTAAAATTATGCATGAATTTATTATAATCACTTTAAATGCTTTATCTTTATATGTTTTATTCTGCTTAAATATACTAAATCTGTTCTTCTGGTTTCTGATTTAATTTTCAGCAGAGGCTGTCTTCTAATTGCTTTTCTATTGATCTACTTTTTATTATTTTTTATCTTTCTCTTCATGTCTATTTAAGTTCCACCAGTTCACTTTTCACAAAATCCTGTATTCTTATATTTTCTTTGAATTCTGTTTGCTTTATGTTTCTTTATTTCATGCATTCCACAGGAAAAAAATGTTATAATTGATATTAGTTATAGTTGCCTTATTCTTTTGTCATGATTTTGCTGTTGTTCACATATTTCAATGCAGAATTCTTTCTTTCTTTTTTTTTGTCCTTTTTGAGACCAGCCGCACCGCGCTCAGCCAGTGAGCGCTGTGAGTGCACTGGTCATCCCTATATAGGATCCGAACCCCCGGCGGGAGCGCTGCTGCGCTCGCACTCTCCCGAGTGTGCCACGGGCTCGGCCCTCAATGCAGAATTCCTTCTGATTAATATTAACTTTGAGTGGGATCAATTCAATTTTATTTTGAGACTTCAATTTTTGTTTGTTTAGTATATTTTGAGGACAGGGGGCTGGTGGCTGTAACACTAAGAATTATTTAGATATATTGCATAAAAAGTACTCATCATTATTCAGCCTTCTGGCCTAGTAAGAAGAAAGTCTGGTGGACCCAAGAGGACTAAATGATAGTGTTCTGAGGTCCTATGTCCCTTTCAAAAGACAAAGTCAACAGTATTTGGTCAGATTGACACACAAACTTTTCCCAACCTTTGCACTTAAGCTCCTTAAAGGCAGCAATGCATCAATTCAACTACTAGTGTTAGCTTCTTTTTCCCTGATGACTTTTGCCAACTGTACAATTTAAAATGCTCTGAAAGTAGTTTTTTTTTTTTTTTTTAAGTACTGTTTTCATCTTTCAGAAAATGTCACTTAGGGTTTATCAAGGTGTGTACATATGAGTCAGCTCTGCAAAGTCTAACTTGTATCTTAAATGTCAGTATTTCTTCATACATGAGGTTCAAGATAGTATGTGTTTTCTAATATTTCTTTAAAAAACACATTTCCTCTTTGATCTCCTTTCTTTCTATTGGTATCAAGAAGATTAGTGCGGGATTTATTTAATCCTTATATTTTCTGCACCATTTTATTATGACTGGAAAAATAAAATGAGGAAAATGGTACGTTAATCTTACTTGGCTAGAATTGCTATGATCAGCTTCACTTAGAAAGATTAGTCAGTCAAGAAGACTTATGGACTTCAAGCTTTTTTATGAAGTACCATGCTAAGTGTACAGAAAGCATTGCTGATGATATTATAATCTACTGAAAGAAGCCAGGAACATTTCTGTAGCTGTGTGACCCTGGGCAAGTTAACTGACCTCTTAAAGACTCAATTTACTCATTTGTATTAAAAGACAATAACCCACTTGGCTGCTAAATGCTTATGCTGTAATACAGCAATGAAACACTGACATTCCTATATGAAAGATACATTGAATGTTTTTCCAATTTATGTGAAACTAATAAATTAACAGATCAAGGAGACACATGAAATGCAGATGATTTTAGAGAGGAGGAAGAGATGACTATATAGAGCACTGAGGATATTTAGGATAGTGAAACTACTCTGCATGATGATAAAATTGTGGATACACGCCATCATGAATTTTTCGAATCACAAAGATGTACAATCCAAAGAGTTAACCTTAATATAAACTATGGACTTTGGGTGCGAATGATGTGTCAGTGTAGTTTAATCAATGGTCACAAATATACCACTCTGCTGGGGGATGTCGTTAATAGGAAGGCTATGTGTATGTGGGGACAGGGAGTTTATGGGAACTCTCTGTACCTCCCGTGACATTTGCTGTGAATCTAAAACATCTCTAAAAAAATAAAGTCTATTAAAATGTAGATGTTTAATTATCAGTGTTTTAAAAGACATAAAGATTGAGATAACTCAAATTGTCAACTAATTTTACAGCTATGCATACCACTTGACTGCCATGATTATAGAAACATCTTAGAGTTTTATTCTGTCCCTCATTCTTATACACTCACTGAATCATTTCTTATCAATGAAATCTGTGACAGTATTATTTCATCAAACATATTATTATTTCTGTTTATAATCTAGAAATATTCTATTAGAGTAGAAAACTGACACTAGTATCAGTCAATTATAATAATGATTACACCAATGGCAGTCAATTATTAGTAGTAAAACACATTTCCTTTTCCAAAAAAACTGTTATGAGAAACATTAAAACATAAAACTGAGACAAGTAGCAGTTTATGTAAAGGACATAAGGTTAAATCACTGTCCCACTAGAGGACAGACCTGCCACTTTTCCAATTTGTTTCCCTCCAAAGATCCCTTCAAATATGAGGACTGTATAGACTAGAACTTCAGGCACTAGTAGAATTAATGGAATATATCAATTCTATTCCACACTGTAAGGCATGTTCCTGGCTTATAGTATATGCTTTTTAACTTAATTTTAAAAAAATTGGTAAAAGAAGTTATATCAACATGTATTATAAATTGAAATGAATCTACTATAAGTCATGCAATTAGTCCATGCCTAGTGATATCTGAGATAATTACCTAAGTGAGTAGAAAAAACAGCATAATTGAAAACCTGGAAACATTGTTTGAGAAAAGTTTTTGTAATGCTTTTTGCTTTCTTTATACAAGTACAGTCAAAAGTACTATGGATAAATTAATAAGCATTATTAAGAATGTGAGCAGTTGTGTTAATACGTAGATCAGTGACTAGAACATATTATCATAGCAGAGCAGGTCATCGTTAAATGCTTGTTTAATACTGACTAAATGAATAATAATAAATATCAATGATAATAAATAAGTCATAGATGATTAAGAAGAAATTCGTGAACTACTTTACTTAGGATTAGGAAACATAGATACACATTGACATTGAGATTTTGCTCACCACACTGTCCAACCTCGTGTTTGCAAGTATTAGAAAACCTAAAAAAAAGGCCAAGAGTTGTGTGGAATTTTCAACTAGCATTCAATTTAATATAGCAGTTAACATATAAAAATCAGTGGATGAATGAATTCCTGTGTCCCACATTGACTTGTGAGCAGTTTCCCTCAATGAAAAGTAGCAGAAGAGAGAGTCTAATAGTGAGGTTCTGGAACACAGCTGTCCTTCCAGTATTGAAAGGATGCTTATTACAGCATCACTTTGCCAGGTTGGCACATTTAGAAACTCAAAGTACCCAAATGATTGTTGTATGATAAGCTGAAAGGATAATGAACACAGATGATGGACTGAATTATTTGAATGTGTCCTAAAGCATAGCTGAAGATAATTTGAAACAATAAGAGAAAGATAAAAACAATTGCTGGTGTTAATAATATCTTGCACTTAGAGAAAATAATCCTTCAGCAGACTCAGGTAAAAAGTAAAGCAAAAATATCTTTCAGAATTATTTTGTCATATTTTCCTTGTATGAGAAGCCCATATTTTCCCAATCTTTTTTAATTTACTCCTCCCTGCACAAATACACAATAATTTCTCCTCACAAAAGTATTGTCATTAAACAGGAATTGGAATAAGGAGGAGTGCTGTTCAATATCAATTGAGTGTCTATTGTGAGAATAGTTTGTGCAATTTTCTTCTCTGCATTTATTAGTAATTTAATCCTTACAATAACTAGTCCTAAAAAATGGGATTTTATCACACACATTCTACAGAAGAGGAAAGGAGTTCAGAAAGATAAGGTAATTTGCTCAAGTATACAGATGTAGACAGTGGCAGGACTCTGAACCACTTCAAAGCCAGAGCATTGTTACAAGATAATAAATGATTTCCCCTAGTTTTATCTGTTTTTTTTTATTTGAAAAATAAATGTATACGTAGGCTACACTGTATGCATACTCTATACTATGTCCACACTCTGAACATTTGTAAACACACACATAATGTATATATGGTATATATGGATATATTTATGTATATGCATCTGTATACAAATATATATGTAGACATTTAAACTGTATATATACATATATATACATACATATATCATCTATAAATATAGGTACTTTAGTTATGTATATAAATACACGAATGCCCCAACTAAGAATTTATACAACTCGTTTACACAATTTTCTACAGTTACCTCTTCAGCAAAATAAATTATCCTTCATTGACTAACCTTCATCCCTGAGATATTGGTCACATATTATTGAGATTTACAATTGTTAGGGCCGGCCCTGTGGCTCACTCAGGAGAATGTGGTGCTGTTAGCGCGGAGGCTGTGGGTTCCGATCCTATATAGGGATGACCAGTGCGCTCACTGGCTGAGCGTCGTGCAGACAACACTGTGCTAAGGGTTGCAGTCCCCTTACCATTAAAAAAAAAACAAAACTACAATTGTGAATGGTTTTGTTTTATAAGTACATAATGAGTACAATTTAATTTAATGTAACTTGATTTACAAAATTTCTGATATTATTATTGTTATAATACATTTTTCTAAACAATTAATGAATTATCATATTTTCCTAAGTAATGAAGAGAAGAAAGGGGGAGGAGTCATTACAATGAAACACAAAGTCAAAAGACAAAGCAAGACAGAACTAAAAATCAAGAGAATCCTGTAAAAGCTAAAGTGGCTCTTCCACTATGTTTGCACATATCAGAGTCTCTAAGAGAATTTTCCCTGCATGATTTTCTGCCCATATACTGAAAGACACACGAGCTTTTTCTTATTTAATACTTGTAAAGTTGCAACTTCAGTCCCATAGCAGCTGATTTATAATTTCTTTCTTGTATTTTTTTTAAGTGCTAAATTCAACTGGTGACTCAAATGAGAATATAAGACCAAACCTCTAAATCAATATATCTCTTGGTCAATAAATTACCTGGTCTTAAACAATGCCATATGTATATAAGTATGTAATAAGAAGTAACTGTGGCTATCATGCAGAATCCCAAATACATTAAATTTTCTCTAAGTCTAATAGTAGACCAAGATTTGTAATGAGAGAAGAGGTAAAATACCATAGATTTTCTATTTACAAATTTCTGGTCTCTGATTTGTGTAAACCTCATAGACATTTTTCTTTGACTCTATGGATGTGGTCAATTACCTAAGACCCTATCTAACCATCTATTTGAGAAAACTGAGCAAGAAACAGAACTGATTCAACCAAAAAATTATCTAATATTATTTTCAAAGTTCAACCATAAAATAAATAAGAGAAATAATGGAACTCTAGGCCATAAACACATAGTTGATTGGATTTTATTAAAAATTTTAGAGCTAATATATAATTATCTATAATAAGAATGATAGGTAGAAAAAAATATATACAATCCCAAGTATAAGCATTTATTCTCTGTACAGAATGGAGCATATTAAGTTATCATTTTGCTATATCTGTAATTTCAATGTATATTTTAGTTGAGAAAATGTTAATGTCTGCATCAAACTTCTGTGTGTTAGCTAGGAATAGAATTTTTGCAACACGTATACAGTAATTGTGGAGCAAGCTGCTTGCTCTCAAAGAGTTTAAGTCAAATAATAGAAAAATGTCCTTTACTAAAGTGGAATCTAAGAAAAAAATATGAGATCTTGCACGAGCTTTTTTTGAGTATAAAAAGACCCAGTAAAATCATGTGCATATCTCTGGCAAGATATATATTTTTAGAATTTACCTTTTTTAGTTATTAGTTTTATAACCCAAATATCACATGCAGAATTCTGAAGGAAAACTATTCTAACACTTTCTGTTCAAAACCAAATAGTGTTAATGTAAAATATATAGCTGAATATTTTAACTGCTTTCATTCAAGGTCAGAAGTTGTAATGACAAAACATATATGATCTTAAAGTAACTGGGTGATAATACTGAAGTCCAAGTCATGTCTGTCTTCTTTACTACTATTCCCCTCTTTACCTCGCAGAGTGGTTCACAGTGGTTGATCAACTTGTTGAAAAATTAATAAAGGGTATGTTGGTTATTGCCAATCATAATCAAAAGGAGAGAAAGCACCAATTTGAGACTGCTGATACTAAAAAAATGTTTTGGTATTAATAGTAGATATTTAATAAATATTTCCCTAATGTGCAGAGTTCTTTAGATTAAAATTATTCCTTGAATGCAAAAGAGAAATGTTTCCCAAACTCATAGCCTTGTAAAAGCATCCCTTAAGAATATCCAATTCCATTTGCTTGAATTATATGATTAGAATTTTCTTTTCTAATTTGGTTTCTGCACTAGAATTAACCACTGAGAGAAAATGACTTGAGCAGACAACCAGTAAATCGTAAATACATAGAATAGCATTTGAATTTATAAAGTGCTATCTTGGGAGTAATTGTTAATTTATTACTTGCAGTACAATTGCTCCTTTTTATGCCTCTTTATTCTCCAGATTATTTAGATACATTAAGGGCAGGGGAAAAGCTTACAATTTTATCTATTCCATGACCATGCCTTATAAAATTATTATTATTATGTTGTGATAAGCATTTAACAAATATTTGATAAACGATTGGATAAATTAATAAATGAATGGAAAAACCTACAGAGCTGAAGACCATATTCTGTACACAGGGTATGAAACCTCTCACTCTGCAATCACCAAATCATTTTTCTCCAAAGCTCATTTCTTACCTATTTCATTTAGCTCAAAAATGCAATCATCTGGTAATTTGTATCGATATCACAACTAAATAGTACTTTTGGAAATTTGGAAATGTCTTCATTTATTGACTTTTATTTATCAATTAATTTATTAACCAAAAATTTATTAGTGTGTGGCAGAAACCATTCTTTGTGCTATTTGCATCTGTAATTTTCATAGTTTTCATACAGATGTATAATTACCTGTAATTGGAATCTAATACACACTTGCAAACTACAAAGAAAAAGGTGTTTTACCAACATCGTACCATGATGTAAACCAAACTGCTGTCCTAAAAGATCAGATATGTTAATTTTGTTGAGAAAAAAATCTGTAGGACACTTCAATTCCTTGCAATGATTCACTAATCTACTAACATTTCCTTAATAGTTTTTACTAGTGTCTCTTCTTGAATAACGTGTGCAGTAAAATCATTAAAATGCTATTTAATATATTTACTTTTATATTGAATAAATGGTGACAGAGATAATTTTAATAACTTCTTACATTGAAAGAAAAAAATTGATCTATTATTTTTGAAGAAGAAAGAATACTAGATGCACTCCCATGACCAACGTGTGTTGTTTAAAATATTTAAAAAATATATTTATTTCTACATAATTGTGGGGTGCAATGTGTTGTTTCAATACGTGCACATACGGCACAATGATTCACTTATAATAGACAGCATAGATTTGTACCCATTAGTTCACTATTTCTCCTCCTCCCCCCATCCCCACCTCTGATAACAATTATTCTACTCTAGTTCTATGAGAACATTTTTCTTTTTTTAAAGATTCCACATATGAGTGATATATTTTTGTACCTGACTTATTTCACTTAACATGATGGTTTCCAGTTCTATCCATGTTGCTGCAAATGATAGGATATCATTTTTTAAGTAGCTTATTAGTATTCCATTGTGCATATATACCAGTTTTTTATCCACTCATTGTTGATGGATGCTTAGGTTGATTTCATCTCTTAGCTATTATGAATAGCATTGTGATGAACATGGGAGTCAGGTGTCTTTTTGATATATTGATTTCATTACCATTGGGTATAAATCCAATAGTGAGGTAGCTGGGTCATAGGATAGGTATATTTTTAGTTTTCTGAGGAAGCTCCGTACTGTTTTCTACAATGGCTGTACCAATTTATATTCCCACCAGCAATGTAGGAGAGTTCCCTTTCCTTGTCATCCTCATTAGCATTTGTTATTTTTTTGTCTTGTTGACAATAGCCATTTTAACTAGAGTGAGATGATATCTCATTGTGGTCTTAATTTGCATTTCCCTTATGATTAGTGATGGTAAGCATTTTTTCATGTGCCTATTGGCCATTCATATGTATTTTTTATTTTTTTATTTTTTTTGAGAAATGTCTGATCAGGTTCTTCGCTCATTTTGTAAATGGTGTTATTTGGTTTTTTGCTGTAGCTTTATAGTATATTCTGAAGTCAGGAACTGTGACACTTCCAACTTTGTTCTTTCTGTTTAAGATGACTTTAGCTATATGGGGTCTTCTGTGGTTCCATAGAAATTTTAAAATATATTTTTTTCTATTTCATGATGAATGTCAGTAGTATTTTGATAGGGTTGTGTTGACTATGTAAATTGCTTTGGGTAATATGAACATTTTGATGATATTAATTCTTCTGACCCATAATCATGGGATCTCTTTCCATTTATTTGTGTCCTAATTAATTTTTTTAACCACTATTTTATAGTTTTAATTTTAGAGGTCTTTCACCTCCTTTGTTATATTTACTCCTGTTATATTTTTAGTAGCTATTTTGAATGGCATTACTTTCTTGATTTCTTCTTCAGCTATTGCATTATTGGCATATAAGAAGGTTATTAATTTTTGTGTGTTGATTTTGTATCTTGAGAGTATAATGAATTAACAGTTTAGTTCTAGTAAATTTTTGGCAGAGTCTTTAGGATTTTCCATATATAAAATCATATCATCTACAAAGAAGGATGGTTTAACTTACTCCATTCTAATTTGAATGATCTTTATTGCTTTCTCTTGCCTTATTGAGCTGGCTACTTTGGTACCACGTTAAATAAGAGGGGGAAAGTGAACATTCTTGTCTTGCTTCAGATCTTCAGGAAAAGTCTCCAATTTTTGACTATACAGTACAATATTAACTGTGAGTTTGTTGTATATGGTCTTAATTGTGTTGAGGTACATCCCTTCTATAACTAATTTACTGACTGTTTTTATCATGATGGGGTGTCGAATTTTACCGAATGCTTTTTCTGTGTCTATTGCAATAATTATATGTTTTTCCTTTGTTCTTTTGATGTTATATATCACATTTACAGATTTGCATATGTTGAACCATACTTGCATCCCTGGGATGAATCACACTTAACCATGGTGTATGATCTTTTTAATGTGTTGTTGGATTCTGTTTGCTCGAATTTTGTGCAGGATCTTCATTGTCTGTGTTCATTAGGGATGTTGGTCTGTAGTTTTCCTTTTTTGTTGTTGTGTATTTTTCCAGTTTTGGTATGAAGGTAATGCTGGCCTCATAGAATGAGTTGAAAGTATTCCTTCCTCTTTAACTTTTTGGGAGAATGTGAGAAGAATTTGTGTTAGTTCTTTAAATGTTTGATAGAATTTGCCAATGATGCCATCTGGTCTTGGGGTTTAATTTGTTGGAAGACTTTTTATTACTGCTTTAATCTCATTACTTGCTATTCATCTTTTTTTGTTTTCTAGCTCTTCATGATTCAACTTTGATAAGTTGTATGTGTCCAGGAATTTGTCTATTTCTCCTAGGTTTTTCAATGTGTTTGCATATAGTTGTTCATAGTATTCTCTTATGGTCCTTTGTATTTCTGTGGAATCAGTTGTAATGTCTCCTTTTCCATTTTTGATTTTATTTATTTGAGACTCCTCTATTTTTTTCTTTATTAGTGTAGCTATGGTTTATTGATTTTGTTTATCTCTTTTGAAAAACCAAATCTTTGTTTCATCAAGCTTTTGTATTTTTTTAAATCCCTAATTCATTTATTTCTGCTCTGATCTTTGTTGCTTCTCTCCTTCGCCTGATTTTTGGTTTGGTTCATTCTTGTTTTTCTAGCTCCTTGAGATGTAACATTAGGTTGTTTATTTGGAGTTTTTCTTCTTTTTTGATTTAGGCGGTTATCGTTGTAAATCTCCCTCTTAGAACTGCTTTTGTTGTATCCCATAGGTTCTAGTATACTGCATTTTCATTGTCATTTGTCTCCAGGAATTTTTAAAGTTTCCTTCTTGATTTCAGTTAAGTCATTAGTCTAAAATAATTTGTTATAACTATAACATATTTTCTGTAAGCCTCATGGTAACCATAACACAAAACTTAGAAGAGACATACTAATAATAAATAGCAAGAAAGCAAAATGTGAAGCTAGATAAAAACCACTCAACCACAAAGAAAGACAGTAAGACCAGAAAAAAGGATACAAAAACAACCAAAAAAATAGCAAATAGCAAAATGGCAATAATGAGTCCCTATATATCGATAGTAACCTTAAATATAAATAGATTAATTGCCCCAATTAAAAGACACAGAGTGGCTGAATGAATTACAAAACCAGAACCAATAATACTCTGCCTACAAAAAAGTTCATTTAACTGATAAAGATACATAGGCTGAAAGTGACAGAATTGAAAAGATATTTCATGCAAATGGAAACCAAAAAAGAGAAGGAGTAGTTATATCTATAACAGATAAAATAGACTTCAAGCCAAGGAAAGTAAAAAAGAAAAAAAAAAGATAAGAAAGGTCATTATATAATCATAAAGGGATCAATTCAACAAGAGGTTATAACAATTCTAAGTAAACACACACCCAGCTCTGGAGCACCCAGCTATATAAAGAAGTTACTATTGTATCTAACAGGAAAAATCAGCTCCAACACAGTTATAGCTGGGGACTTTCTACTACACTTTCAGCAAAGGACAAATCATACAGACAGAAAATTAACCAGGAAACATGAAAATTAATGTCTACTGTAGGCCGATTGGATGTAATGGGCATATATAGAACATTTCATAAACAGCTGCAAAGTACATATTCTTCTCAGTAGTATGTGTATTATATAGAACAGATCATATGTTAGAATGCAAAACAAGTCTCAATAAATTCAAAAAAATTAAAATCATATCAACAACCTTATCTAACCACAGTGGGATAAAACTAGAAATCAGCAACAAAAGGGACACTAGAAATTGTACAAATACGTACAATTTAATAATATTCTCTCCAAGAAGAACATGTCTTATACATAAGATCGTAAAATAATAGCTCATGCCCAAAATTTCTGTGGAAATCTAAGCACAGAGGCATTAAAAATATTTACAAATATCTGTTCTATTTTATTAGAATTAGAAAAAAAAGATGTGGATTAAATATCACAGAGCTTTTTTGTAGAGATATATTCTGTTTAAAGGACAGTTGCCTCTGTTAATAAGAAATTCTTGACAATATTTGACTAAGAATTCTTTGCACTGATAAATTGCACTGGTGACTCCCTTTCTTTCTGGAGAATTTCACGGATTTCATTCAGAATGCAGAGCTTACTTTTTATCTCACTGTAAATTTAATAAAAGTGTTCACAGAAGAAGTCCTCTGGAGGAAGTTACCTCTATTTTCTATGAAGCTTTTGAAAAGAACACATTTTTAAGAGTTATGTAAAGAACAGTACACCTTACTATTGTCTCAGAAGAATTTTCATTGCTACATTGGGGTGGCAAACTAAAATTCACCAGATTACTATGGGATTGGACAAAATAATATATTTTTTGTTAATTTAATTTAAAAAATTTTTGAAATGTACTTGATTATACATGTTTGTGGGGTACAGAGTTGACTATGTGTATTTGTGTACAATATGTGATGATCAAATCAGGACAACTGGCATATTTACTATTACAAAGTATATTCATCTTTTGTGAGAATTAACTACTTTCTCCCTAACCTCCTCCCCCTCTCCCTTCCCCTGCCAATAACCACAACTTCTGTTCACTTATGTTCTGAAACTTAAATGTATTACTGTGTTTGCTGTTTCTTCGCTTGTTTGTTTATTAATAATTGATTGATTGATTAACTCCCACTTATGAGTGAGGACACGTGCTATTTCTCTTTCTGTGCCTGGCTTCTTTCACTTAACATAATTTTCTCCAACTTCATCCATGTTGATCCAAATGGCAGAATTTCACTAGTTTTTACAGCTGAGTAGTATTCCACTGTGTGTGTATATATATATATACACACACACCACATTTTCTTTACCCAGCTATCAGTTTTTAAAAATTTTTATTATCTATTATTAGCTTATTCATTATTAAAAATCATGATTTTTCTTTATGCTCTTTACCCAAATGATCACTCCTCCTCAAACCCCTTCCCTATCCCTCCATTTCTAGTATCCTTAGGTTTATTTTCTCCTTCTGTAAGTTCAACATGTTGGTGTGATCTTTCCTGTCTGTCTTTCTATCTATCTATCTATCTATCATCTATCTATCTATCTATCTATCTATCTATCTATCTATCTATCTATCTATCTATCTATCTATCTATAACTTAGCACCCAGTTATGTGTGAGGACATGTGGTATTTCTCTTTCCTTGTTCGGTTTATTTCACTAAACATAATTTTCTCC